>NC_051155.1:31686185-31986185 GCF_013339745.2 Dermacentor silvarum
GTGGCAGTATTCACACCCTGGAATACTCTAAGGAGTAAATTTCTACAAAGGCTGTAATGAACCTCACAGAATAAACATTTATCGCTCATCACTTGGAACATTGCTTCATACTTCGGAGGAAATGTAAACAGATTCCTCCCATACTTTGCCGAGCATACCGGGAAAGACACCGAAGTGCCGTGTATAACTCATAAAAATTGCGACATGGTTGAAGAAAACGAGCACTCGGCGAACCAAAATCAAAAAGAAAAACGAGAATGTTTTTGGCACTTTTACACCCAATGCGAGTGCCTTGTTCACATGAACGAGGTGCATGGCGGTCTTTATATACATGCCGAATGACGAAATGCGTTTGCGTATACCTCAGGGAGGGGTCCCCGAGTCCGGTCAATTGGGTTCAGACGAGGGCGCAACAACAACAAAAAAAACGCGACCCCCAATTTCCGTTAACATGGTGGCGCCATCTTCTTATGTGCAACATGTAAGTTGCACTTATAAGGCTTGATCGGGCTTAGCAGACTGCTGTGCAGAGAGCATTACAAGCCGCAGCTCACCGTCGACGCTGGGTGGACAGTTCAGATCGTTCTCGTCAAAACAAGGCGAACAGACTGCCGCGAAGACCCTGTTGTGTGGTGCCCAAATTCTAGCTACTCTTGAGCCGCTCGACCAGCTTACGCTGTGACTGTGCTGCGTGTCCCGCGCAGGCCTGTGACTTTTTAAGTTCCCAGTTTTGCCTATATATTTCGCATTCCGCTTATGCTCTACTGCTGTTGCAAAGGCGTGCTGCTAACCCTCCTGCCAGAGCAAGAACAACAAGGAAGCGGGTTTTACATCTTTACGCACGAAGGGTGAGCGAGTCAAATCCAGGATTTTCAAAGATTATGAAGTGCGAATCTGCCACATCTATAAAAGCGAACTAACGCAGCAACTCGTCAGAGTCAAAGACCGCTCCGAAAAAGAAATACCCTGGCATCGTCTACAAATTTCGGGACAAGACCGTCAGGCAGGCTGTAAGACGGAACTGGAATTTAAAGACCACAACAGCACCTCAGTGACGTAGCCAAAGGGTACACGGTGTCAAACGCACCGGCAGAGCCTCAGAAAAAATACAGTATTGATTGGCAAGTGGCTTCCGTCACCGAAAAGAAGAAATTAAATGTTGCTGCTGCTGTTTTTCTTCGAAAGTGTCCGCTTGCAAAAGTGGGGTGGAGGGGCAAATGGCATACTTGCCCCCACACTTCTGACAGGGGGTGGGGGAACAAGTGCCCCCCCCCGCCGGTAGTTACGCCTATGTGGGATGCAGAGGGATATGATAGCGGTATGCTACAGGGAAATGTTCTTCTCTCTGCTTCGGCTTGCCTATATTCCAGGAGGATGTGGAGGACGGTCAGCTTCTCAGCACATGTACACAGGCTGGTGGTTCATCGTCGGTCAGCCAAAAACTGTGGGTGCCATGTGTGTATCCTATTCTGAGACGACAGATTAGGGCATAAGTTCGTCATGTCTTCGTTGCGAAGGTCCAGAAACCTATCTTTGGCTTAATCAACAAGAGCATATTATTTCTTCAAGCATCCCACAGGCATTGCCTGTGGCTTCGCAGTTTCTTTCGCAAGAAAGGCTTCAAACTTGTTGAAGGAACAGCAGCTGTAGGTTTAATAGCGTGCGATGTAACTGATGTGGACATTTCCTGTGCCAGCGCATAACCCTCAATACCTCTATGGCCAGACACCCAGCATATGACATGCTGGTTAGATACGCTCTACGTAGAGCCGAATAGAGCTCAATGAGTACAGGTATTTTGTGTTTACAGAGTGACTTCAAGGCTTTTACGACGCTATGGGAGTCTGTAAATGTAACAGTTTTTGAAGTTTTGATTTCTTTATATGCTTTACAGCTTAAAATAGTGACAAGCATGGACCGAAGGCTGCATAAGATACGCCGGCATGTGACTTAGAATTGTCTGTGTAAAATTCAGTGCACGAGTACTTGGGCTGGAGTTCTATGAAATGCATTCGGATGCCGACCTCCGAAGCGTGCTTTGTAATTTATACAAGGGCTCTATCAGATTCTACTACCTGCCACTCTCAAGGTGGTAACAGCTTAGCTGAAAGTATTAAGCGATGTTTGAGGAGTGGGGAATCCATTTCTTCACCAAGCTCCCTGGCATGCATTGAGAAAGGCTGTCCTACAGAGGGACGATTACGAAAAAGTGTATCACACGTCATATCGCTAATGATATCAGAACACGGATGCTTATGGTTAAAGTGAACATTGAGAAAATATGTGAGCCTGATGTCCTCTGCAAATGGAGTGACCACTCATTTGATTCGACATATAAACTTTCAATACGCCTTGTTCTGCAAGCGCCAGTGACCAGGCGGATACCTAGATGGGGGACGGGATCTAGCATCTTTAGCGCACTAGGGGCGGCAGAGTGATATACCACGGCACCATAGTCCAATTGTGATCGAATTAGACTCTTGTAAAGATTCATTAAACACTTCCTGTCGCTGCCCATGTTGTTTGAGATAAAATTTTCAGTAAGTTCATGTTTTTAGCCATTTCACCTTGAGACATTTTATAGTTAATTGGGGTTAGTCGCGCAAAAGCGACTAAGGCTCTGCTGCGCCAAACACAAGGTGTTATGAATAAAAATTTAAAAACAGCAAAGGCTGTGTTCGTCCTATAGCCTGTTTAAATAGCCGGTATCTTCTAGAAATTAAAAAGGTCTGGTAATGGCACTAGTGCATCATCTCCTAAAACTAAGGCAGGGTGTAACGGTATGTGTAACTTGTATAAGCTCTGCAAAAGGTTTCGTCTCTGTGTTTCGATATGTTTACAGGTCAGTAAAATGTGCATCACTGTGAGTGGTTCTTGGCAATTGTCGCACATTGGTGGGTCTACTTTTGTGAGTAAAAAGTTGTGCGTGAGGTGTGTGTGTATGGAATGAAAGTAAGTGTAGAGTCAAGTACAATGCCTAAAAATTTGTGCTCTTTGTTCACAGGAATTTATTGCTCACACACTGTAAGGTTGCAGGGTTTGAAACCTATTCGTATGTCGTTTACGTAGACGGAATAAGAGAGAGAGAGAGAGAAATTAAGAGGGAAAGGTTGGGAGGCTAACCAAGGACGTGCCCGGTTGACTACCCTACACTTGGGGAGGGGAAAAGGGGAAGAATAGATCAGGAGAGAAAAGAAAAAATAGTCATTCGCTGAAACAGTTAAAGAAGAATCTCCGCTGTCACAAGCGTTCGTACAATCCAGTACTCTTCACGAACTGCAGAAGGGCCTTTTTGGCCTTTTGCATAGACGGAATAAAAAATAGCTGGTGGTAATGAATCACGAAGCGTGTTCATCTTCACGATAAACAGTGTGCAGCCGAGCACATTTACTTCGGGTACACACGTTTCCGGTGTAAATTGACGCGACAATACGTTTTCGATTTCACACGGAAGGTGCGGTTAGCCAAGTAGCTTTCTATTATGTTTACTATATTTCCACGAATGCCTATGCCCGACAAGTCTCGCAAAATTCCCTATCGCCAAGTTGTCGTATGCCTTTTTCATATCGAAGAATGTCGTCAAGAAAAACTGTTTATGTACAAATTTAATGGTGTCACGGATATTTCCTTCAATGCGCACAAGATGATTAGTTGCGGACCGCCCTTCTTTGAAGCCACACGGATTTGGATCAAGCGTATTGTTCAGCTCAAGGAAATGTATAGGTCGGCGATCAATAATTTTTTCAAAAAGCTTACATAGGTATTTCGTGAGAGCTATCGGGCCGTAACTTGCGGCGAGGAAAAGTCTTTACGAAGCTTCAAAACCGGAATAACAATAGCTTCGTTCCGTGAGGATGGAAGGTATACGGCAGCCCAGATAAAGTTTATAAGTCCAGAAGTGTCATCTGTGTGTCAGTGTGTAGGTTTTTTATCATGTCATACATGATTCTGTCAGCTCCCGGTGCAGAGCTACTGGATACGCTCAAGGAAGCTCTCAGCTCGGCAATAATAAAAATACAGTTGTATGGTTCATATCGGCATTTACAATCCGGTGACTTGAGTTCAGCTATTATTTATATTTAAGGAATGATTTTGAATAACACATGCAGCTTGATACACGCTCGAAGTATTCGCCCAGAGCGCTGGTCTGGTCTTCCAAGGTATTCCCTCGGTTGGCAACTAAAGGCAACGGGTGGATTTGCTGCCCCTTTAGATTTCTTAGGTCGTTCCATACTTTAGACTCTCGAGTGTAGGATGTTATGCCAGAGAGAAACCTCTCCCAGCTAGCCTTCCTTGCCTGTCGCCGCGTAAGCCTTCTCTGTTATTTTAGCAGTTTAAATTCTATAAGATTTTCCTCAGTCGGGGAGCGACGCAGTACGCCCCACGCTTTGTTTTGTTTCTTTCGTGCCATTCTTTTACATGAGAGGCCTATTGTTTGTGGAATCAATTTTTAGCTGCGTCTAGTGTAAAACCAGTAAAATACGCTACTGCGTCATAAATACTAAAATCGTTGATAAAATCTTGTGAAAAGTACGTTGACCCATTAAGACGTTTCCAGTCAGCTGATGTTATTTTCCAACGGGGGGCGTGGGGATAACTGTCATGTTCCTGTATCAAGGTCAGCGTCACAGGAAAGTGGTAGCTCCCAAATGGATTCTTAACGACATTCCAGTCTATACAAGAAAGAAGGGTCGCAGTGCCTATCGGTAAATCTATAAAGAAAATGACTTGTTGCGGATATTATTATAGGTGGGCTCTATTTTGTTAGAGATACGCACCAGAGGTTACCAGAAAGTTCTCTATAAGCCGACCCTTGGCATCCCACTGCGAGTATCCCCACAAAGTGCTCTGAGCATTGAAATCACCAGCGATAATATATGGCTCCGGGAGCTGGTCAATCCGCTTGTAGAAATCTGTTTTGCTATGTTGGTAATGAGAAGGTATGTAAGTGCAACCGACTGTTATTAATTCGTTGAAGACAATCGTTCGCACACACACCGCCTCAAGTGGCCTCTGAAGAGAAAGATTCTGCCAACAAACAGACTTGTCTACAACTATTGCTGCACCACCGGACGGGGTAACAGCGTCTTCATGGTCCTTCCGGAAGATACCATACTGTCTGAGCAAGTTTGTGTGGGTTTTAGTTATGTTTCCTGAACACAAAGCACTTTTGGCTTATATTTATGGAGGAGTTTTGTGATATCATCGAGATTATGGAGAAGTCCACTCACATTCCATAGTAGGATTTGTGTGTTCATGTGGATAGTGTTTATGCTGTGCGTTCACGGATACAAAGTTAGCTCACGGGTCCTTTCCAGGCGCCGTGACACGAGCGTTTTCTATTCTGGAGCGGTTCATAGAATCGTGCCGCTCCTTAGGCGCTGGCTGCGCCCTCACGCTCTGTGTTGTGTCTATGTCCTCTTGCGAGGCACTAGACACGGACTATTGCGAGCGCTGTGTTTGGTTTGAGAGCCTTGGCTCAAAAGACGAGACCTTGGAGCCCACCAGCCGGAAGGTTGATGGGCCCTTTTTAGAGGGCGGAGCAGCACCGGCTGCACCGGCCGAGGGGGCGGATGGCGTCACCGCCAGCTCACTGCGCGTGTGCCAGACAGCCGCCAGAGGCCGTTGTGGCGCTGCCCCCTTATGCGCCCATTCTTCAAAGATGGTTTTTGGCAAGTACGATGTGCGCCTGCGTGCCTCCTTGAATGTTATATTTTACTAATTTTTTTTCACTTTAATTGTCACGATTTCCTTTTATTTTTTCCGCAATGGGAACGACCGCGACTATACGGCGTGCTCCCCATAACAGTTAAGATAATGTAGAAAATGTTTACTAGACTCAGAGGAGTGTTCTGGAGCACTGCATTTCGCACAAGTTTGGCGGCCTGGGCAGTTCTATGAACTATGGACGAATCGCTGGCATTTGAAACATCGGATAGGATTTGGCACGTATGGCCTAACACGAAGCTTGATGTACCAAGCCTCGATGGACTCGGGCAGACCACTTGAGTTGAAAGTAAGTATCAGGTGCTTGGTCTGGATTTCTTTGCCGTCACGCCTCATCTTAATTCGCTTAACGTTGGTGACGTTCTGCTCACTGAAACCCTCCAGGGTTTATCCCAACAGATCATCACCTGAGATAGCGTCGCGGGTGGTATTCATAGTACGGTGCGGGGTTACGGTTACTTGGGCATCTCCAAATGACGCTAGATTGGACAGTTTTTCATATTGTTTCTGGTCTCGGAGCTCCAAGAGGAGATCACCGCTCACCATTCTCCATGCTTTATAACCTGGACCAAAAACTTCACTCAGAGACTTTGGAACTAGGAAAGGTTAAATTGTTCGCACTGGTTGTCTGGTTTTTCAGAGTGGGTCACATGAAATCGGGGTAATGTTTATCTTAGGTGACCCAAAACTGGAAGACTTTATCGGTGCGCCCTATTTTCTGAGGGCGATCAGGGAGTGGGGGCAAAGGACTAGCCATAGGTGAATGTGTAGTTTTCGGCAGCAACGCCAGCCACACACCGTGGAGTCCTACAAAGGGGCGCTGCATGGCATGTAAACACAGGTCCCGCAGATGCCAGCTGTACGTCACCACTACAACCGAATATGAATATGAACACAGGGTTAAGCCTCGCTGCCATGAATATTGGAAGTTACATAGAAGAGGGGAGAAGACAGTAAAGATTGAAAGTGAGAGAGAGAGACGAAGGTTGCAGATGAGGATAGGAAAAGGCAACTACCGATTTCTGGAGGATGGGTCAGTCCGGGAGTGCCGTCTGCGTGAAGCTGAGGTCAAAGGGGTGTGTTGCCGCCGCCGAGACGCCATAAAGGTCCAAGCATTCAGCATTAGCTCAACCCCCAGGATCCCCTTTTCCCCGGGCCCAGCTAAGCCGCTCACCGTTAGACGCGGAAGAATCCAACCCTCGTGTGCTGCGTGCGGTACGTGGTGTCGCAACACGCCGAACGCCTGCTGACGCACACGCTCCAGCGGGGTGGGGAGGGAAATACTTACTGGTACTAAATATTTCGTCTTGCTTTGCAAGTCATGCCGCTGGTTACTGTGCACCGCCGCAACATTACACTCTTAAAAAAAAGGTAGTCTCAAGCGACTCTTTTTGAGGTGTATCTGCTCGTCACACATATGACCACTTTTTGGGTGGTAACATAGACTCTCTTGTAATTACAGTACCGGCGACTCTCTTGCAGTACCGGTGACTCTCTCCCTCAAGGAGCACTGAGGAGTATGTATTACTCCCAAAGCAGGAGTTAATGCGACTACCTCAGTGGTCCACGCGAGTAGCTCTTGGTAGTCAGCCGAACCCCTTTGCAATGGCAACAATGACCCTTCCTAGGGTAGTCATTTGACAACTGACAAACAATGGTGGTGTACATGACTACCATGGCAAGAGTTGATGCGACTACCTTAGTGGTCGATGCAAGTACCTCTTGGTAGTCAATGGAACCCCTTTGCAATGGCAACCATGACCCTTCCTAGGGTAGTCAATTGACTGACAATGGTGGTGTACATGACTACCATGGTAAGAATTGGTGAAACTAGCTCCTGGTACTCAACCAGACCCTTCACAGCAGCTGCTGTGACCTCTGTCTGGGGAGTCAAATGAATATCTCTAAGCTAATATGGAAGCTCGCTACATATAGATTTTAATTTGTGTAAGCAACAAACGCGTAGCTATTCAGCAGCTCTCAGCCACCATTAGATGTTATAATAAACTGCAAAACTATAAACAACTAAAAGAACACTGAGCAAAATGAGAACAAGATGAAAGCAGGAGCCAACGTTTCGACAAGTGGACTTGTCTTTTTTAAGGCGACAACGAAAAAAACAGTTAGCACATAGCATCACAAAGAGTTAAACACCAAGAGCCAAAATTTCACTATCATATGTAATAACCTCAAATGTATCAGCATCATACCTGGTAAAAACAGAAGACAGCAATCTGATTTGCTAAATTGGAATCAATGGCCAACCTTGAGTCAGTTGCAACATCCAGCATGTTTTTTTTGTGGGGGGGGGGGATGTGGTGTACAAGGCAAACTGAACAGCGCTAATATGTCCAATGTTATGTAATATAGCGTTTCAGGTATTTGAGAAAAAAATTTATTTCTTGAACAAGAATGTTATTTCTTTGCCATGACAAAGGGCTTGTTTATTTCAATATGCCATGGAGGCATACATGGGCAGAATAATTAAATTTCAATATTGATAATTAACGACAAATTTAAAATTTCACCATATCAAAGCAATGATGCAACATCGATGCCAGTAGAAGAAAATAAATATGCCTAAAGACCAGATAAATGTAAAACAGGGCATGACGAATAATACCACTTAAAAATCCATGTGTAGCTTGCATAGTAAGTACATCACATTATGTTTCAAAAGTGCTACTTCTTGGCCATCCTATCATCCAATTTCTCAAAAAAAGACTGCTGTCTCACCTCTAAATGTTTCCATTAGCACTGCCTCCGTGTTTGCATCAAATTTCGATCTGCTTCGGTTCAGATCTGAAAGAACAACACAACAGTTAAAACATGTACAAATTTTATTCAATAAAATATGCGCACATCACAGTGACCTTTAGTGATAGTACATATAGCAATCACAAAAAGCACTTAACTTTGTAAGGAAAGCATCAGTTTACAGCACACGAAGAGCCTGAGAGAAGAGGTACACTGCATCCATTGATGTTCTCAAGGAACGAATCACCAATGGCCTTGCCACGAGGGTTCATCGCAAACCCACACATGTCAAAATACCTAGATGTTCTTTCTGTACACCACAAGGGCCACAAAGGTTGGCCGCCTCATCACTAGTAACGTCCCTTTTCGGTCTTTGCTCAAGTCATACAAGGCAAAAAGCAGAGTTGATCTTGATGCTAAATGACACGCAATGTAATGGCCAGCCGCTAAAACTGCCAAGTGAGCAAGAACATCGTGCCTCAGCACCCATCCGCTAAGTGGTAAGCAAGAAAAGCAAGCGTGCTACCATCCTGTATGCATGTGGCATGAGCGAGACTTTTGCCAGAGTGTTGAATGACTGCAATGGTTGGGTGGCACATGTCCCTTCCAGCAAGCTATGTGATGAACATGAAGATGGTGTACATGAAGGACCCCTTTGGAAGATTGAACTTGGCTCCATGTACATATTCACATGCAAAAAATGTAATTCACTGTCAATCTGGCAACGTTAAGAAGCACCCAAAGCAGGATAAGCACTAGCTCTTTAAAAGCAACCTTATTTCCGACGCATTATCCGAACACCAAGAGAAAACAGGGCCTTCTATACACTAGCACTAGGCATCCATAATTGCCACTGCAATATTAGCGATGCAATTACTACTAAAAACACTGCATATTCAGATGACGTGCTAAGCGATAGGAAGGTCACACGATAATCTGCCTGTCATCTATGCATGCGCTCTCCGCCATCTCACCTGTACAGAACCAAACCATTGCCTCTGCTGTCATTTGGGAACAAAGGACCCATACTGGCTCCGAAATACAATTTCTTGCAATTTCACTATTTTTTAAAATATTATTGGTGAGTGTTTGCTTTATGTCCCATAATACAAAAACTATGAATAACATTTAAACACAATAAAGTTTTCGAGGTTTGACTAGCTATTGGCAGTATTACTCAGCTGCATAATCCAAGGCTACGAACACCAAAATAGCCTGAGCGTTAAAAAAAAAGAAACAAAAAAGGCTAAGTGCATACAGGAAGGTGCATTTCAAGACGACTTTAGCAGCTTAGTCAGATTTCTCAGCCTGCTCAGTACTGGCTGTGATTTTGTTAGTTGTAGCAGTTAACCGTGCTATTAAAGTTGTTGGGACTTGGTGCCTAGTTTTGTCGTTTTCGTTTCAATCATGTGTTGCAGCAATGAGAGTGTCTGCTCCGCAGAGCTGATGTATTCGATGTTGAAAGCCCCAGTACATGGAAAATAAAAATAACCCCGTTACACCGGAAGTGAAGTCCAATACATCTACACATACATATCCACACTTCACACACAGGGCCTTGGAAGAGATGCGGTTGTCGCCAGTGTACAGCAATGTGGGGTGGGCAAACTCCTGTCCTGGCGTCTGCAAAGCAAACATATAAATACATAAATTGTTGGTGCACAAAAACAATACGGGTTGCTCTGCGACAAGGTTTTAAAGAACTGACTTTTATTTTAGGTAAGTGTTGCCGAAATGAAAAATCACGCAGAGAAAAAGACCAAAATTGCTAATTTCTGTTTGAAGTAGGCAAAAATGGTTTGTTATATTACCAGAAAATTAGAACAGTTCTAAGCTTTTACTTCAAAAGCAGTAAGTACCCATTTTATTGTGCTACAAAAAAAAAGATTACCATAAACTGCAGTTCAATTTTCATAACTTGGTTTTGCAAGACCATATATGCAAGATCTTTGCAAAACCTTTCTTTGAACAGGCGCAGCGAAATATTCCGGGCCCTGTACATATTGACAATTGCCTCATACTGACACTGTGTACTTGGTCGTGTAAGCAGCTCAATGTTCTAACCATTTTTGTGAACATGTCGTCCCCTCGCTCATTGACAAGAAATGGTAGAACCATGATGGCGCTCACGCCTTTTGCATCTGAAGAGAAAAATTACAGCAGTGAAAGGGCTGCAGCTGCTGACCAATTTCGCTGCTTGTAATTATTAAGTAAACTAGCAAGTATAAAACTGCCAGCAGCAACAGCTTATAAGATTCATACAATCATACATCAGTCCACTTAGGGAATTTCGGTGGCACAATTCAATGCTAAATGGGTAGTGAATAAATAGCAACTGCATATCATCATCATCAGTCTATATAAATGTCCCCCAATGCAGGACAAAGGCCTCTCCCTCCGATCTCCAATTACCCCTGTCTTGCGCTAGCCGATTCCAACCTTCGCCTGCATATTTCCAAACTTTATCACCCCACCTAGTTTTCTGCCATCCTCGACTGCGCTTCCTTTCTCTTGGTATGCATTCTGTAACTCTAATGGTCCACCGGTTATCCATCCTACGCATTACATGACCTGCCCAGCTCCATTTCTTCCTCTTAATGTCAACTAGAATATCGGCTATCCCCGTTTGCTCTCTGATACGTTAGGCCTAACATTTTTCGTTCCATCGCTCTTTGTGTGGTCCTTAACTTGTTCTCGAGCTTTGTTAACCTCCAAGTTTCTGGCCCATATGTTAGCACTGGTAGAATGCAATGATTGTACACTTTTCAACGGCAGTGGTAAGCTCCCAGTCAGCATTTGACAATGCCTGCCATATGCACTCTAACCCAATTTTTTTTTCTGTAAATTTCTTCTCATGATCAGGGTCCCCTGTGTAGGTATATACAGCTATAAGCAGCTAACTGCATATAGCTATCTACAAAAAAGGATATTCGCAAGATGTGTTCGGCTATTTAATGGGTGATGCTTATGGAAGTGTACTGCAAGTGGGTCAAACATGAATAGGTGGAACAAATGGGCCAGACTTTTGTTAATCAAGACTGTATGCAGCCAACAGATAATTAGGCCACGGAAAGTACAGGGTAAATTAAATGTGAGTTTATTGAAATGTAAAATAACTAAACATTGGAAAAGAAAGTAGGCAAAAAACAACTTGCCACCAGTGGGGGCAAACCCACGTCATATGCATTACACATGTGAGCCTGTATCAGTTAAACACGATGGAGGTTATTCTCCCATTCACCTCATTCCGCATTTGTTATGTTTATTAGATATGGCCCTGGAACTGTTAGCACCACTCAAGGCCATGGCTGACGCTGCAGCATGTTCGTTGAACCGTAGGCGTCATGTGGTACATGACATTTAAGAGCAGGCAGATGGCACTGTATGCACTGATGGCCTGCTGCCTGCTCCTAAGGGTCATCCCCTTTGTGATGGTTGCAGGTAAAAGTATGTGCCACATCTTCTGCCATGATTATGAGTTTGGTGCTGGGCCACATTTAGTACACATACACAAATCCACAAGAATGTGAATGAGAGGACAGCTACTACCACAGCTCAATGAGTAGACTATTGCATGCTATATTTGCAAGATGTGGGTTTTGCTCCCACCAGTGGCAAGTTATCTTTTTTATATTTTTTCATGACTTCTACAGTTCAATAAAACCACATTTAATTTCCGCTGTGGTTCACTTGGCCTTTCAATGGTTGGACCAAACATGAAAACCTTGCTCATTATATTACATTGTTCTTTTTTGTTTGTTTAAGAAAATCTAGCAATAACTACGTATTTGAAAAACATACTATACAGGCACTGATTCAAGTTATAGTTTCCTTAGAATTATGTAATGCTAACTTCAGAAAGCTTAAGGATGGGCCAAGGTAATGTGAACATATCTGCTAGTTTGTTACTCCTATTCAGGTGGACACACTTGGATTATGTGAGGACGCATAGAAAAAATACTCAGTGCAACGTGTAATTTCCTCAATGTGCTTTCACTTTGTATCCTTAGCGCTGTTTCCACCTGAATTTGGGGCTAGTTCATTATACATGTCGAAGTGAAATGCATGAACGAGCTACAATAAAAAAATGGTATCATCTGTTTCCTTTCTGCTGTGCTTTCTCGTGACTCAGTAGCACGTTTCAATACAACACCATGTAAACAATCAATTGTGAGCAGATCTTACATTGCTACCATACTGCTGCTGTACTGCACTCCACGGTTCCTTGGCAGTCAACAGAAGCTATTCACTGGGAATAAGTTTCATATTCAAATAGCATTGTGGCTTCCTTAATTAATGCTGAAAAATAGCTTGTGACCAACATCACTTTATTCCTTTCACTCATGACTGTGTGTGTCCTCCAAATTTAAACAAACTTTCTGTATATACAAAGCAAACTCAGCCGGAAAAAAATTCAACCTGTAGCAGGAACATTTAAGTGAGATCAGGCTAGTGATCATAGTTACAGAAATAACTGATTGAATTTTTATGCATAAATGACTACAGGTACAAAATATATTGTTCAACCAATTGTATATTTAGCTGAGCATGCAATTAATTTTACAGAAGGTGGCTGTATTGCACCTCAGATGCAGAGCTGCTGTTGGCATCTTCAAATTTAGTCAAGCTGCAAAGCTTATAGATCACAGCATGTATACTCAATGACAAGCACACAGACGAGAACAGTTGCGAGAAACAATGGCCATAAACATTACGAAGTGCTAAGAAAGACTTTGACAGCATATTTTAACCTTTAAATGTGCCAAAGAAATCAAAATGAAGGAAATTTACAAGGAAATGCTCTTACATAGCCAGAGTCCAATCTGTTCCTCAGGGATGGGTACTGGTTTACCAAGGCACCTTGCAGCAATGTTGTACAGCTTATTCGGGTACCTGATGTTTACAAAAGTGTGCATAAACCTTCTACATAAAACAATATACAAAAAAAAAACAATATGCAACAGCACTGTAGTGCAACCATTTCCATGAAATATCCAGCAGGTGAACTGTGATTCATCAGATGGGAGAATTTGTTCGGTTAACTGCACTATGAAAGCATTAGGTGCATGACGAGACAGAGGTTATAAAATTTATCGGATGGGTTTGACACAGGAGAGGGGTAACAGTATATCCTTTGGACCTGCAATAGCCAAGATAAACGGATGATGATGACCAGAGTTCACACTCTAACAATACTTTCACCAAAACAGATTATAAAAGAATTTTATTACTTCAAATGAGTTTACTACTAAGAAATGCACACAAGGGAAAATTAGCCATGAATACCAATTTGAAGAAGCATCTTCTATAAGAAATTAGTAGGGCGGCTGATTAAGCTAGTTGTTGATCAATTATCGTGAGTGTACAGCATGTCACTAATTGCCACTATATGACATGCATTTTATTTGTTTTCTAAAGTTCCATAAGCATGCAGATATTCCTTCCAGTTGAAAAGTTGTACGAGGCACTAGCTGACATGTACACAAAATTTAGTTCACGAACGCCCAGCTGCTTTTTTAGAAAAAGGGACTAAGTCGAAACATCGCATTCTGAGAAATGTGCGAATAGATGTGTCAAATTGCTTGCTTAATCAATACATGCCACAATTAGTCATCTTCATACTAAACTTTACCAGTAGTCTTTCCCTCTCTTTCTGCAGTCCTTTCAGTGCTGTTATGCTTCAGCTTTAGCTTGAAATTGCTTTTTTACCCACCATGAGTCTGTTGATAGCATCCACATGGAAAAACAAAAATGTACAGGAGTGACCTCCAGATGCTTTAGTACGCTTTCACGGCAGCGGTTGCAATAAAACTTTCAATTTCGTATCAATGTATGTGTTTTCCTCATCAGCAACACTAAAAGGCATGAAATAGGTCCTTCACAGATGTGACGTGCCCTACGAAAAGCACACACCAACATAAACAAAAGCAAGAGGAACGCATGAGAGCTACAAAGAGCTCCCTAAGGGCTGTAAAATGCATTACAAAAAGAAAAAAAGTCACAAACCAAAACCAAAAGTACTGTCTAATGCAAGACGTTTTTATACGATGGAAACTTCATATCATCTTAAGTCTCGACGACAGGTCATGCCCACGTTACAGTCGACGCTACAAATATAATGAATTAAATAAGTGGTTTAGAAGTCGCATATAGCCAAGTGTTTTATATTTTTTGAAAGCTATAAACATGTGCTATCAGTACAACGCAAAATCAGAAATTTACGGTTTGGGCCTAACAACGTCTAACCCCCCCTCCCCCTTAACAGCTGTACCCACAATTTTCAAAATACCCGAACGCTCTAGACACTGGTCGAGAGCATTCTCAGCCCAGAAGGCATTGAGCACATTGCACTTTTCGAGCCCAAGTGCAGCCAGTCTACACTGGCTAACCTCATTGTCTTTCTATCTAAACCTCTCAATGCCTTTTCATTAGTAACAAAGCTTTAATTCGGCCCTGAAACACTTTGTGCATAGTAAGAAAGCATTGCCACTCTGTTAACGAGGCTCCTGTGGGAATGTGAACAAAATATTACACGACATGCAGCAGAGAATTCACAATCTCGTGCAAAAGCAGTTAAAAATTGCTTGCTCTCACTTAAGCATAGTTGTTATGCAGTGTCATCGCAAGCAGCTAGACCCACAACAGCTATTGGCTGATTTCGTGATCGCAAGAACATTCTCATTAATACCATTATTGCTCATTTGAGTTAAATAAACAAAATATATATATATGTATTTGACCTCAAAAAGACAAAACAGCCATTTCACCTTTGCACTGCTTTTCTGAACATGACGACTGCACGCTGCTGCGCATGGCTTCAGAGATGAAAAGCGCAGCGTAGAAATTGCGGATGCCACGAGCCGCCTTGCGTTCACCCTAAGGACAGCAACGGGGCATTGCTTCCTTGTGCCCCCTTGCCAACTCCCCTGTGCAGCTTCCAGCCTGCTAGAGGAAATAAAAGGAGACAAAAAACCACTTATCGGTGCGATAATTATGTCTAACTTCACTTGTCCTTGAAGGATTCGAAAACTTTTGTGGGAGGAAATTTTTGAGGTGACGTAATTTAATAGTGATGATATTCTATGATTACTTAGAAAAGTGTTTCAGGACCCCTTTAAAGTATTGCTCAAATACCGTTATTTTATCCTTCCAGCATATGACAGACTTTAGTCATACAGAGTTAACGAGTACAGATTGGATAAGACATACGGATAAGCATACAGCTGTTTTGGTGCCTCTGATGCTTCAGAGTGGCTTTGGGAGACGAATAAGTTAATCAACGCCCCATCATGCACTGCTGTGCTTTCATTCATGTTGACATAGCACGGGAACCGATCTTTGACCTGAAAGCATACACCTGTGGTTTATCAATAGGTTTGAACCAGTGGACACTGAACAGGCATTGATTAATTTTTAGCCTTTTTCTATGGTTGCTGTAGTGTCCCAAATAGGTTTGTTATTTAAAGCCATAACAGCACAGCACAACACTAATCCTGCGGCCCATATGTGAGCTAAGTGCAGGACACATTGAGCAAACAAGTTTGAGCTTATTTAGCAATGCCAGCAACAATCAGTATATAGGAATAGATGATTTCCCAAAGATAGAACCATATAGTTGATTGCACAACGTTTTCATAGTCCTGTTGCAGAAAATGTCAATGAATGTTTTTCCTGGGTTGGTTGAATTTAACTTTATTACTGCAGGATTACTGCAGCAAACAAATAACAAGGCAGACGACACTCCTGTTTTACTCGTCTTGTCTGTTTATTGGTTAAATGCTACAGAAATTTGCAGATTATGGCATACTACGACCGGTTACACAAACTAAAGCACCATTACATTGTTTGAAGCTGTTAGTACTTCACCTTTCCCCATCTAATAGGGTAGCGATTGCACACCTGAGCTCAAATCAGTAGTAACCCCACCGCAAAAGTTTTCAGAAGACGGAAGTCCCGAAAACGTTTAGTTTCCTTTCCAGTTCTCCCCTAGGCAAAAACTTAAGTTGAGCAACGATGCGTTCCTAAGGGCAAGTATGCGCTTCACGTGTCAATGTCAGCGACGAGCCGAAAATATTTGTAATTGGCAGCACAGTGAAGTGACATAGGGCAATTTCGTAACACTCGGACTGTCAGGTAAACGTGAAACAACTCAACAGTTACTACTCGTGCTCGACATTTCCGCTACGCATACTGTTGCTATTTTGCCCATACGAACCAAACAGTGACCAAATCATCTTTACACTCCATAACACGCAGAACCTTCATGCTCACCTGTATTAGGAGATCGTTGCATGTCATCCGGTGCGCGAACCCACCCATCCGCACACTTTCGTGAAGGTCGGCGAGCTTCCGGGCGCCTGTGAACTTCACAATTTTCTTTGGTGGCCCGTGCGAAACGAGGTAAACTGCTTCCGCATCAGTCGGCGAGCCTTCAGTTGAAGTCGGATCAGATGACATGCTGCTACAGTTGTCGGGTATCACAGGCGCAACGGACGCAAGAGGAAAATCCCACTCGCGTTTCGACGGTCGCAGGCTTGCCGCCATCATGGAATAAAGAACCGCCGCCGTGGTTTCGGATTCTGAGGAGTAACCGCTGCTACTGCTGCCGAGCTTTTCACAGTTGCGTATCCAAAGTCAAAAGTAAATGCGAAAGCCACAAACCAACCACTGTACTACTAGCATCAAAACCGCAAACGACCGTGAAAGTAATTGTGAGTCTCGAAGGTTGTGCTTTTTTTCTGTACTGCAAGCCCATTTTACTTACGCCGTCACCGCTGCGTTTGAAACAGTTCTCAGAGGCTATGCTTTAGCAGGCTAGAAGGGGTCATAAGACCCATGACTGGTTTTTTTATATATTATTTTGTTTTATTTACAACATTGTGGTAAACATAAATAAAGATGTGTTGCAAAGATAATTAGAGAAACAACCTTCAATTGCTAATTATTATTTTTGCTCACTGGTACACGACCCGAATTAATCGTGTTTACTAGGAGGCGACACAAATAGCTGTGCACCTCTACTCGGTACGCTCCATCAGCTTCAGTGAATGATGAGTTCCGCGTGCAACTTGGTGGACTTCATAGTTTGTTTTTCATTGACATTGAGTGTCTATTCATGTTATATTTTCATTCCTTTTTTTATTCTATGCATGTTAAATCAATATTTATGTACTTCCGCCCCTTATTGCTTCCCTTGAGGAATCTTTAAATACAAAACAGATATGTATGTAAACCGCGCTGTATATAAATACCATCCAGTGTTTTCACTATCAAGTTGGCGTTGTGCCATCCTGCTTCTGTGATTTCTTACTGAATATTAAAAAAAAACAATTTGCATTTCTTGCTATGTTGATAATTCAGTAATGAAGCACTGCATGAAATGCGTTTTACTTTTTGCGCCTATAGTTAACCTGCATTGTGTTGTTTTCTTTGGTATAGTCAACCAACTATTTCATTGAGTGATACAATGAATCCACATTGGTTGATTGGATAAGGTGCTTATCACTGACTCCCTTCATGGGAGTCCTCCATTTCATGCGCGAGTCCCGACTTCGTTTCGTGACTACCTTTGGAAGAAAAGGTAGTCAGCGTCTGAAAAAAGAGAGTCGAGGTAGTCGTGACTCTCTTTTGACTCTCTTTTTTTTAAGAGTGTATGCGTGGCGCGCCAGGCAAATGTGGACCAACGATTTTCATGCCGTGGAGTGTGTTCCCTTTGTCTTGGGTGGTCGTGAAAAGTTTTGTGGACGTCGCGATGAAATAATGCATATTATTAGCGTGCCTCAGCTCGTCCATTACGCAACGGCATGTATGCTGGATCAACATCGTCGACGCAGCACTGGCAACTCGGAGAGTTCTTTTCGATTTCATCGTACTGTTCAAAAGGTAAGCAATCGTAGTTGCTAACTACACATGTGTTGTGCGTGCTTATCGTGTGCATAGAGTGCCTTGCGGACGTAGGAAATAGAACACCCACAGCAACAGTGAAATCTGTGCTGCTGCTTGCGGCGCACTGGTTGTCAGAATTTAGTTACGCAAATTTGTTGCCACAATGCGGAATTGATAATTCTGATGAGCGTTTTCTTCCGCTGAGATAGATTACGTTCGGAAATCATCTTGTGCACCTGTGCGTGAGCTCCCGTTTTTCTGCTGCAGTTGCATAGTAACGATCCACCTGCCTCTTCACCTATTCTTTCAATGACGTTTCCTTGCTTATAAATGCTTCGACGTTGTGGGTAATCTCCGCTTACGAGGTTTTAGGCTTACGAGCAGCAGGAAAAAAATGTAAGCCAATCACAGCTTGCTACTTACTAGTATAGCTTTCTTTTCATGACAAGCTGTGCTGACATAACTTTCACATAAATAAACATGGTAGGGGAAAGTTGCTTAATCTAAGTAATAAAAAAACGACTCTCTAAAAAAATTTTAAAATACATTGTAATGTGCAGTTGCGACGTGCCCAAAAATTTACTTTGATGAAGAGGTCCATATTATCAAGCCATTCAATAATTTCAACCCTTTGCTCTCTTGCCATCATGTACTAGTGCAGACATTGTTTTCGTGACTATTTTAGGTGCTCCTTGCATGTGTTTACGATATGACAGCTTTATTGCTCCACTGCTATAAGCTAACACAACTCATTTTGTAGTGGCGAGGCCTTGGCCCGCAACAGTGTCCACTAAAAGGAGGAGCCCCCAGAAATGCAGACCCCATACGAGTGCCTGCAGCAGCATGGCTGGATGCTCATGTCAGGTATGTATGAAATGTACATGTTCCAAAAAAGTTGGATCTTGGTATCATTCATGGTTCAGTTTAGCGACACATTAGTTTATGCAGTTTACTAAAGAGGATAAATATTTATGCAACTGTATTCAACTTACTCACATGTGTGCGTAAAGATTATGCACACATTATCATGTTCTGTATAAAACTAGACCTAACATGTCCTGATGTTTAATATTTTTTCCTGCATAAATTGTTTGGCTGCAACATAAATTTTATTTTTGTTTAGTACACAGTATGTTTATCGCTTTTTAGTTTGGTTTTATTGTCTTAAAACTGTTTCCTATGCTGTTGCATTGATTTCAATATTTTTCCTGTTTGTGCTGCAAGCTCATGCAGTTACCTGTGCATGTAAGAATTTGTAGTGTAGCTTGCCACATATGTCACAAGTCTAAGCACGTAGTGTGCACACCATTGTTTATCATTAATATTGTTACGTAGGAAGACGCAGACGAAAAGCTATATACAAGTATATTTACAAAGAAATGCGCCGCACTTGGCCAAGAAGCCACAGCCCGCAGTAGCCTCTAATCTTCGTCGTCATCTTCACACTGCTCGCCTCTTCGTCAAGGCAAATACTGTTCCGTAGCACTACCCCCGGCGGCAAAAGCGCCGTCCCGGAGCGATTAAAGGCCGGACTCTGAAGCACTGTAGTAGGCCTTGAGCCTACTGACGTGCATGACATCACTAGATGCCAGAGTAGACGGCGAGGTCGAACTCACAGGTTCAATTTCATACGTCACAGGCGTCACCTGGCGTAGCACGCGGTAGGGCCCAGTGTATCGCGAAAGGAGCTTCTCTGAAAGCCCGATGTGACGAGAGGGCGACCACAGGAGCACGAGCGCACCAGGCGAAAACTGCACGTCACGGTGGCGGGCGTTGTACTGACGCTGCTGAGTGGTTTGCGAGGCCGTCAGTCGAGCACGGGCAAGCTGGCGTGCATGGTCGGCGAGGGCGATGGCGTCGCGCGCATACTCGCTTGTTGAGATCGCAGCAGGAGGAAGTGCCGTATCAAGGGGCAAGGTCGGTTCGCGACCGTACAGTAAATAAAATGGAGAAAATCCGGCGGTGTCGTGCCGGGAATAATTGTACGCAAATGTGACGTAAGGAAGGGCAATGTCCCAGTCGTGGTGGTCCTTGGAAACGTACTTCGACAGCATATCGGTAAGGGTACGGTTTAACCGCTCCGTCAGGCCATTCGTTTGAGGATGGTATGAGGTAGTCAGCTTGTGTTGAGTGGAGCAGGAACGCACAATGTCGGCGATAACTTTCGACAGGAAGTTGCGACCACGGTCAGTAAGCAGCTGTCGCGGGGCGCCATGAACCAAGATAATGTCACGCAAGAGAAAGTCCGCGACGTCAGTGGCGCAACTGGTAGGGAGAGCCCGCGTGATAGCGTATCGGGTGGCGTAATCAGTTGCGACGGCTACCCATTTGTTCCCCGAAGATGACGTGGGAAAGGGGCCGAGGAGGTCTAATCCAACACGAAAGAACGGTTCCACAGGGACGGTGATCGGCTGGAGATGACCAGCAGGTAGCACCTGAGGTGTTTTCCGACGCTGGCAGGGATCACAGGCAGCAACATAGCGTCGGACGGAGCGAGCGAGACCAGGCCAATAGAAGCGGCGCCGGATGCGGTCGTACGTGCGGGTTACCCCAAGATGGTCTGCAGTGGGTGCGTCATGCATCTCAAAGAGCACAGTGCGTCGTAGATGTTTTGGCACGACAAGAAGATCAGATCCATCAGGGACGAAGTTCCTTCGGTACAGAATGCCGCCGTGGAGGACATATCGGCGAACGGAGGCGTCGGTAGGTGTAGAGCGCAGACGCTCGATGAGTGCTCGCAGCGAAAGGTCCCGGTACTGCTCATCGGCGATGTTAGCGAAGTCAGACACAGAGAAAATGCCGTTGGCGTTACTACTGTCGGCGTCGTCAGGCTCGTCTACCGGGTAGCGAGACAGGCAGTCAGCATCCTTGTGTAGTCGGCCGGATTTGTAGGTAACAGTATACGAATATTCTTGGAGGCGTAAGGCCCAGCGACCAAGTCTTCCTGTAGGATCTTTCAGTGAGCATAACCAGCAAAGCGCGTGGTGGTCTGTAACAACGGAAAAGGGCCTGCCATATAAGTATGGACGGAACTTCGCAACCGCCCAAACTAGGGCCAGACACTCACGCTCAGTGATGGAATAGTTGCGCTCGGAGGGTGAAAGGAGCCTGCTGGCGTAAGCGATAACACGGTCGCTGCCGCGCTGGCGTTGTGCCAGTACCGCGCCAATTCCGTGGCCGCTGGCATCAGTACGGACTTCGGTAGGCGCAGAAGGATCGAAGTGGGCCAGAACGGGAGGCGTTGTGAGGAGGTCGATTAGATGCGAGAACGCAGAGGCCTCGTTATCGCCCCACTGGAAAGGAGTGTCTTTTTTCAAAAGCTCTGTTAGTGGTCGTGCTATTGCCGCGAAATTTTTCACGAAACGGCGGAAGTACGAACACAGGCCGACGAAGCTCCGCACATCTTTGACACACTTCGGAACAGGGAAGTGCGTAACAGCATGGATCTTGCCTGGGTCTGGTTGCACTCCGTGCGCGTCAACGAGATGTCCAAGGACAGTAATCTGGCGACGGCCGAATTGGCACTTCGATGCGTTGAGTTGTAGACCGGCTCGACGAAAAACGTCCAGGACTGCTGAGAGGCGCTCCAAGTGTGTAGCGAACGTTGGGGAGAATACTATAACGTCGTCTAAGTAGCACAGGCACGTGGACCATTTGAAGCCATGAAGAAGGGAGTCCATCATGCGTTCAAAAGTGGCAGGAGCATTACATAGACCGAAAGGCATCACTTTGAATTGATAAAGACCGTCGGGTGTTACAAAAGCAGTCTTCTCGCGGTCTAGATCGTCCACGGCAATCTGCCAGTAGCCGGAGCGAAGGTCAATAGAGGAGAAATAGCGAGCACCGTGGAGGCAGTCAAGGGCGTCATCAATCCGAGGTAGGGGATACACGTCCTTTTTGGTAACCCTGTTCAGGTGCCGATAATCCACGCAAAAGCGCCATGACACATCCTTCTTCTTTACAAGTACAACAGGTGACGCCCATGGACTACACGACGGTTCAATAATGTTCTTGGCAAGCATTTTGCGAACTTCAGCGTGAATAACTTGACGCTCAGCCGGGGACACTCGATACGGGCGGCGATGAATAGGAGGGGCATCGCCGGTATTAATGCGATGTTTAACAGCTGTAGTTTGGGCCAAGGGACGATCGGTAAAGTCAAAAATATCGTGATAGGATAATAAAACGCGGTAGAGCTCACGAGCATGCTCGGACGGCATGTCGGGCGCAATCATTTTCTGTAAGTCGGCAATGGCACAAGTTGCCGACTGCGATGGTAGAGGAGGATCGGCTGAATTGTCGTCTACTGCAATAGATGCTACTGAGTGATCCTCGAATGAGCAAAGCTGGGCCAGAGACATCCCGCGTGGCAGCACTTGTGCCGTCAAGCCAAAATTGACCACGGGCAGGCAGACGCAATTCGCCGTAATAGATAAAACTGTATGAGGCACTGTGATCCCGTGTGTAAGCAGGACGTCTTGCATGGGAGCCGCGATGTAGTGACCGTCGGGCACTGGTGGGGATGACACTAAGTCAACCTAGGTCAGTGCCGAAGGCGGCAAGCGAACGAAGTCGACGGAACTGAGGCGACTAGGGTGTGGTTCAGAGGGATCCAGAACAGGCAGGTCAAGGCGGAGAGTACTGGCGGAACAGTCGATGAGAGCAGAATGCGCGGAGAGGAAGTCCAAGCCGAGGATGATGTCGTGGGGACAGTGGGCTATGACTGTGAATAGCACGATAGTGGAGCGATCGGCGAAGGAGACGCGGGCGGCACACATACCAATTACGGGGGCTGTTCCGCCATCGGCGACACGGACAACAGGCGTCGTGGGGGGTGTGAGTATCTTCTTCAGCCGGTTACGAAGGTCAGCACTCATTACGGATACATGCGCCCCAGTGTCTATAAGAGCAGATACAGAAACACCGTCGACTTGCACGTCAAGAAGGTTCAGATGAGTGGGCAACGTCAGTAGAGGATTTGGCGGCGTAGGGAGCAATGCAGCGTCACCTCGAGGCGCTGCATCGTCTAGTTTTCCGGCTGAGAGCGGCGTCCGAAGGGAGTCGGCGAATAGGAGCGACGGGGCTGAGGAGAGCGAGATTGTCGTCGTTGGGGCGAAGGCGAACGAGAATAGGGGCGGTTCGGCGCAGGAGAATCAGTGGCGGCATTATCGGAGCGTGCGGCATAGGGTCGAGAAGGGCCACCTGGGCGAGAGTAGGCAGTATAAGTAGACCGGGTCGGGGAACTCCAACGACTGCGACAGTGGCGAGAAATGTGCCCGATTCTACGGCAGTGAAAACAAATGGGCTTGTCGTCAGCAGTGCGCCATTCAGATGGGTTGCGGAAACGTGGTGGGTAATAAGATGTGGGACGGGGCGTAATCGAAGAAGCCGGATGGGTATCAGGGCGATGGGCCGAGCAGACGGTGTGAAGACCCATGTTCGCGAACTCCTGGCGGACAACTGCCTGGATCAGGGAAACCGTGACTGCAGGTGCGTTGGAGGAGCTGGAGTCGAAGGCAGCCGGATAGGCGGCCTCAATCTCACGCCGGACGATCCTGGTAACATCACCAGTGTTGTTGGGACGAGGAGCGTCGGCACAGGAAGATGTCGCTGGGGTGTTGGGCAGACGGGCAAACTGCTGGTCGATACGTCGGCTTTTAGCGAGTTCCAGGCGGCGACACTCTTTTATAACTGCATCCACGGTCGCCACGTTGTTGAATACGAGCAAGTTGAAGGCGTCATCGGCAATGCCTTTGAGGATGTGAGAAACCTTGTCTGGCTCAGTCATGTGTGCGTCAACTTTGCGGCACAGAGCCAAGACGTCTTGGATGTATGTGACGTAGGGCTCTGTGGACGTCTGCACACGGCCGGATAACGCCCTCTGCGCGGCAAGTTGGTGACCGTAGGGGTTTCCGAACAAGTCTCGGAGCTTTTGCTTAAGCGAATCCCAACTGGTGATCTCCTCTTCGTGTGTCCGAAACCAAACTCGAGGTGTGCCACCGAGGTAAAAGAGTGCGTTGGCGAGCATGATAGTAGGGTCCCACCGGTTATTGCGGCTGACGTGTTCGTACAGGCTGATCCAGTCGTCGACGTCTTCCCCATCTTTGCCCGAGAATACGCCAGGATCGCGGGAAGCGGGGAGAGCGATGTAGGTCGTCGAAGTGGCAGCAGGTGTCGGAGCTGGCTGAGTCGAGCTGTCGTCGGCGGGAGCCATGACGGAAGACTCGACGTACCGTCCACTGCGAAGCTCCGTGACGAGGTACAGGGAACGTCCACCTCCACCAGATATGTTACGTAGGAAGACGCAGACGAAAATCTATATACAAGTATATTTACAAAGAAATGCGCCGCACTTGGCCAAGAAGCCACAGCCCGCAGTAGCCTCTAATCTTCGTCGTCATCTTCACACTGCTCGCCTCTTCGTCAAGGCAAATACTGTTCCGTAGCAATATCTTCCCAGTTATTTCTGTCCTGTTCCCAGAAAAACTGTGTCTGGCAAATGCACATTTGATTAGCTTGAATTTGCTGAAAATAAATATGAAGGTCAGTATTCGCTCTGCTCAGTTACTTCAGTAATAAATAGGCAGACTGATTTCGATCCCTTGTCATCTAGAAAGGATATCTTTTTTTCGTGCATTATTAATGAAAGCTCGCTCACACATGTCTTCTTATTTATGTGGTATGCCTCACTCATTTCTCTATTTAATTTTTCAGTGTGGGTGAACACAGATGAACAATCTTAATCCTACATTATGCCCTACTGTGACAATGCATGGCCAAGTAGGACAAGCATACTGGTCTTTTGAGTGAAATATGGTCATCTCTTAGGCACATGTTTAGGCACCGGCCAGTTTGCCCTATGTAAGTTTGACCACATGTGAAAGGAGTATAGTACACTACCTGTGACACGTAATGAACAAATTTGGTGGTATTTCTCACCGACGCAAGCCTCCCTTGCCTGCTTGCCTTTCTCAATTCGCTTGCGGGCTGCCATGCATATCCTGCCTGCTTTATTTTTCGCTAGAAATACATGTGCATAGCAGTGTACAAGTGAACTAAGAAAGGCACCCTGGCCAGGGAGACTTGCTTTATTAAAGATACTATTAAATTTGTCTTGTGTCTGTCAGGGGTAGTGTTGTCTATTTCTGTGATCATATGCATATTTGGTCAAATGTACATGGCGCAGACTGGCCGGTGCCTCAACATGCGCCTAGGAGAGAAAATTATACGGACCAGGGGTTGAGCGATAAAGCCAATTGTTTCCTCTGCCTGTGAAAGCAATGCGAAATTGAGGACGGCAGTCCAAACTTGGCATTGCAAACTTTTCATTGCAAACAACCCTAAAAAAGTCTGATTGGTCCCCATGCAACAGATAGTTAAATGCATTGTTATCATGATTGCTCAAAATCTCAAGCTCCACGTGAGAAATTGAATACTGCCATATTACGCATAGCACATACGAACTATGGCGACCGGCAGATGTAATATTGTTTCACCCGCTGAACAATGGAAGCCAGTAGATCATTCTCTTTTTCTTCCAAAAATTTGTTTGCTATGCGTAGCGCAATGTCTATATAGGAGCCTTAGTTCATGGGTGTTCCTGCTTGCTTACATATGTTAAACTTAAAATGTGTTGTCATTACAAGATGACGTTAATGTGCAACTGGGCGGCTGTCTTTTGGATACACTTTTTTTTGTCACTAGCAATGGCATTCTAGTGTCGGTGCATTCGCCTAGTTCTAGTGTCACAAAATCTTGGGAAAGTGAAAACATTCTCAAAAGTGATTGCCTGAGAACTGTCCCTCTTCACGGAGATACTTCTGCTACTTTCTTGTTATAATTTTTTTTCTGAAATACTTAAATGAAACAGTGTAGTGCTACAACTATATACATATAAATATTTATACCACATTTGTAGATATATATATTTGTGACATGTTTGCGCCTGCCTATACATTATGGCTAAATGTTCATTACACCTTTTTAAAATGATTTTCAATTGTATTTTGCAGGCTTCACCGTGGCAGAGTACCAGGCACAACCAACGAGGTTAAAAGCTAGCCTTTCCTCGCTGCTTTCCAGGAAGTGAAGTAGTGGGCGATCATGTAAGAATGAACTTGCAACATGTGAGCAGTAGCCAAAGCTTCATACAGGTCATGCTGGTGGTAAAAACTGGAATGCTGAGACAAACCACATTATTTATTTATTTAAGTATTAAATAATTTACATTTATTTGTTTATACCTCACTAAAGCCTTACATGCCTCCAGGAAGGAATTAGGTAAAATGGGAAAGCATTATTAAATCAATGTAAACACGTCATTCAAAAAAGCATCATTCGCATAGCACAAGCATTATGTAACATTTTTTATTCAAGTGATGTTTCATACAAATCCACGAAAATTCCAAGAAACGAAGCTATTAAGTTAACAACTCTTACTAAAAAAACAGTGATATCACCGTTCTGTTAGTTGCACCTAATCCATAACTAAAGTTGGCGAAATGGACGTATCATATACTGCTCTAAAATACAATCATTAATTTGTGAGTAGGACGTGCAAAATGCTTATAAACATTGGAACATTTCACGCAAGCTGTAAATTCATATATCAAATTCCTTGACTTAAGATATAGCTGATCCAGTCTGCAGAACTGTGATATGTGTTTTTATTACAGAGTTGGGGATTATTAAACTTCATGCTTTTACTTTTCTTTAAACCTGCCTATTTTTAATAATTTTTACTTCAGGCTCTGAATTGAAATTCTTCCAACAACTGGTAGACCTTAACTTTCTCAAATGCTACAAATTTAATTCAAAATAGCCTTGTGGTTGTCTCAAAACCATTTAGGAATTTCACACGTATTTAAGGAGGGACATCGGAGTTGGTCCTTAGCTAAAGCTCGAGGCCAATTCCGATTTGCAGAACAGAAATGTGCTTGCTAGTTTTTTTTGTTAGTTATAATTGTAAACATAAGTTTTTTTTAATTGTGCAATTTTCAACCATTCTTAATAAAAATTGGTCTAAATGTAAATAACAACTAAAAATGTTTTAATAACAAACATCATCAAATTCAGTCCCGTGGTTGCCGAGAAAAACGATTTCACTATTCACATGCATAGGAGCTCCTGGACTAAATCGTTTTCTTAGGTATTGTGTGCGTCAGTCATCTTTGTATTTCCCACCATAATTTTGGTATATTGGGTTTGATTTCAAACTTCCCTTATAACAACATTGAAGCTTTTTAAGCTTTGTACAATATATGATGCATCTCTCTAGGAGTACCACTATTTGCTACATTTTTACCAGGACTGCCAGTGTTCTTTTTACACTTCAACATAGGCCAGAATGCTGTGTTTTATAAGTTTAGTGTGGTTTTGTGGAGCTGACGCATAACATTGCAGTGCACATATATTTGTGCACATTCATATGAATCTACTTTCAGGCTTTAGTATCCAACCATTTATTGGGCACTGCTGGAACAGCAGGTCCTTCTGGAGTTTTAATGCGAAGCTTTCTTGTCTTCGACAAGCCTGCTTTTGTCAGGTGCCAACTCCAGTCGAGTCTGCCACAAATTGTTTCCTGTTTCGTATGTTAGCACCACCAGCTTGATCCGTGAAGCGCATTGGCAGCTACAGTTTGTGTGTTGCAAGTTCTAGGCTAAAGCATGTATGCTGACTGTTCTAAAGTGTGTATGTAGTATGTATGATGCATGTATCTAGTCTGAAGTGCAATAAACGTTTAAAACAGATCACTTTGTGGTTGTAGTGCCAATTATTTTTGCCACTGCATTTACTGTAATCGTTAATGCCTACAGTACAGTTCTCTAGAACCTCGGCAAAGTACAAGCACATTACAAACATCGACATAGGTTTTATAGAGATTTGTCTTTTGGGTCTGTAAAGCAACTGCAGAGAAATGTTCTAAAGAAATTTGTCTTTACAATCTTGAAAGGAACTCAATAGAAATGTTCTATAGAAATTTGTCTTTAGGATCTTTAAAAGAACTCCGTAGAAACGTTCTCTAGAAATTTGTGTTTACAATCTTGAAAGGAACTCAATAGAAATGTTCTATAGAAATTTGTCTTTAGTATCTTAAAAGGAACTCCGTAGAGATGTTTTATAGATTCTTTACAATCTTAAAAGGAACGTCATAGAAATGTTCTATAGAAATTTGTCTTTAGGATCCTGAAAGGAACTCCGTAGAGATGTTCTATAGAAATTTGTCTTTAGGATCTTAAAAGGAACTCCGTAGGAATGTTCTATAGAATCGTGTCTTTAGAGTTCCTATAAGAATCCGGTGGCCAAATAACTGTTGGAACTCTATAGGAAAATTCTATAAGCAGTCAAAATAAACACAATAGAATTCTATTGAACAAGTTCAAAAGACTCTCTAAAAAAACACATTAAAATTTTTTGTAAGGGCGGTCCTGTCACCCATACGTTGTTATACCTTATGTGCCTAGAGTTGATGTTTAATTCGTTTCCGGTCAAAACTATAGAAGAGTGGAACAAACTTAACTCAGAAATATTTGACGGTATGAATTCGCTTGCGAATTTTGAAAGAAACCTAGAATCATTATATGTTTAAATTCAATGTTTTTTGGCATTGTACTGTGCCGTTTCTGCTGCTGTTTTGTTTATGCTATTGTATGCTGTTTATACATTTTTGCTTTCAGTTTTCATTGTGTTGCTTGTATTACGCTGTTTGTATATTCGCTCTTAGTGTTGTGAATTATCCCACCCTGTAACAGCCCAAAAGGGCTCACAGTATTGAAAATAAAAATTTCGATAGGTTGGACGTAAGATCGCATCCTCCTGAGAGAGGAAACTTCAAACATGGGGAAGTGGGCCAAGTATGCGACAACGTATGCAAAATAATGGGAGAAAGACATCGAGCCAAAGGTGTGTTCTGGTGCTTTTATTTCTAGATGGTTTGCCCGTTGCTTAAGGGATGCAGATACTCATTCTGCTAATATTAAAACATGTTTGCCACCATGACATCAGTGCACCACCTCACATGAACTTCACCCACCGTAGCTTAGCTTGTGAGGTGTCGCGCTGCTGGCTCGAGGACGTGGGTTTGATTCCCGGCCACGGCGGCCACATTTCGATCAAGGTGAAATGCAGGAACACCCGTGTACTTAGATTTAGGTATACGTTAAAGAACCCGAGGTGGCCAAACTTAATCTGGAGTCCCCCACTGCGTCATGCTTCCCAATCATATCATGCTTTTGGCACGTAAAACACCAGCAATTATTAGAGAGTTTTAGAATAGGGGCCTGAAACGTTTTGGGTCCCCAAAGAAAATGGCGTCGAAGAAACTGCGCATGCGCAAGACGCAAACTGTGTTTGGATTTTGAGTTGGGCCCGATATTTCGTCGATTTAGCGGGAGCCCCAAAAGCTGCTCGAAAAGCTTTTGTGAACAAAAATGGCGGCGCCCATCGAAGCGATGGCTCTAACCTAGCACCAAACTGGGCTCGATTAGTGGCAACGTAAGCGTGAAGTTCGTACGCTAGGAGAAGTGATTGCGGTTATCGCTTTCTCTCAACTAACATGTGTAATGAAGATTGATTGATTAGACGCCGCTGATTCCGAATTCATGGCTCGTAGGCCTAACACGGATTGACTTGGCGGGGTGAAGGTACAGGGTCGTCCACTCTTAGTACGAACACGGCGCCGCGTGGCCGCGCTCCGCGGAACGCCAGCGCACATGGCACGCCCGCGCATCGAAGCTAAGCGGCGCAGGCGCACAGGGGCTTGGAGGCGGTGCTTCGTGTCGTCTGCTAAAGTGCGCGAGCGCGCTGTGCTTTAGCAGACAACAGGCGGCACAAACACGGCTCGCTCGCGCGCTTTAGCAGACGACACGAAGCCCCGCCTCCAAGCCCCTGTGCGCCTGCGCCGCTTAGCTTCGATGCGCGGCCGCGCCATGTGCGCTGGCGTTCCGCGGAGCGTGGCCACGCGGTGCCGTGTTCGTACTAAGAGTGGACGACCCTGTACGTAAAGTTGGTTACTAAAAACTAAACGCAGCAAGTTGCTTGTTGCTAATATAATAAGTTCTAAATTGTAATTAAACACGAAAATCTAAATTACTCTTCTTATCTTATATAAAATGGTATATTTTATTTTAATATTTATGCCCCAACGCTAACACCCGCAAAGCTCTGTAGGGCCGCCCACTTCGGGCGCCCCTATCCTAAAACTTTATTAGCACATCAACATGGTTTGCTTTTATTGCGATAGCAATTATATGGACACTCAAAAGCAGATTTCTGCCGTCGGCGTCGCCGTCGCCGTCGCCGTGAGGTTCCGTATGACGTCATTTGGAAAAGAAATCGTCGCCGCGCGCCGAACGCTGTATGTGCGAGTGAAAGGGCGCGAGGGGCGCGTCTTTCACGGGGAGTGAACGCACGGCGGAGAACAAACGCGCGTTCTGCGCCGTGCTCGCTTAAGGGCTGCAGAAGTAGGCGTCTCTGTTCTCCTTCACAATCACCATGTATGTAGAGCAAACGCGCCTTCTTCCGACGAGCGAGAGGCCGTGGGGGAGGGGGGGGGAAGGGAGGCGACGTTTAGCTGCGGCACGCAGTGCCTATTTATATCAGAGGCTCCGGCAACAGTCACCAACGCCGCACGCATTTTGAGCGAACGCGGGCAAAACGCCGATGGCGTCGACAACAGTTCTGCGTGTTGCCGATGCTGCTGCATGTCCAAGTTTATACAGCTGATAAAGCTAATATCATTACTCCGTATAGCTCTCTAGAAGTTTGCTATCGCAATTGATGCTTCGCCTTTCAGGTGAAACTGCGACAACTTTTTTGACAGTAACCGGTTTTCACAGCATAACCTCTGTTATCAATTTATGTTTACCTTTGCTCTTTGTGCGCCGTCGCGGCTTTTACCATTTCGAGCGAGTTACGTTCGGGACGTGCTCGTCGCCGAAAACGACTGCGCGCTTCTTACACTGGTGTGCCGCTATGCGCAGTAATATAATCCTTTAAAGCTTCGCTTACACCGATTCAGACAGCGAGTGGCATCTGTTGTCTGACACTTTCTTTTAAGGCATGTTCTTGCCGTGCTAGAGATCTAAAATGGCGGCCAGATTGATGTAAATGGACAATATATCGAGCATGTACTAGCTAACCCGGGCCGAGCTAATTGAAAAAAAAACGAGAAAACAAGATAGGACGATGAGACAAATATCCTAGCGCGAAAGACTTTGTTTTAGCTCATAAAAAAAGAAGCCGTGAGCACGTCTCAGATCGCTGGACAGCTGAACTTTACGCCATAGGCAGAGTTGACGCGAGAGATCGATGATGCTAAACATTATTTTGCGTTCACGACAGCTAAAGAGCAGAGTTTGTAGTTATTATTGCTGTAAATAACTAAAAATACTAACTTAATACTATCTGGCATAAAATAAAAGCACAAATTTCGCCCTCTGCAGTGATTCGCTGGAACTGAAGAGCTTCCGGGCCCAACCAAAAAGTGTTCTGTGCAAGCATGATGCCGCTCTTGTTTATGTCAACGGCCGACCGTCACGGCGGCACGGACATTTTGTTACGACGAGTTGTGCAAAAAAGGGTTGGCGTAGTCGAACGTGAAAATGTATACACAAGTAAAACTGAAAATCAAAATTGCTATATTTGGCTACGAAATTTTTTGCACTTTTTTGTGCTTGGCTACATTTGGGCTACTACTTCTCTAGCTTTTGGCTACGCCGCCTCCTCGGACCTGGCAACACTGATACCAACGAATGTATGCACGTTTAGTTTCAATTGCTAAAGGTTGTTTTTTATTTATTTATTTTTTTCGTGTGGAGGACGCCGTCAAAAATTTCGACCAACTAGGGGCTAACAGCTTCGCTGTAATAATAAATAAGATCGCTTCTTTATTTGGTCCTTTCACATCCAGGCGCAGATGATACCGTCTCCTTCGAAGGTTCTGGGAATAGGCCACCGCCGTCCAGTCCCCTGTCTGGCAGTAAGTACACCAGCACTCTGAGTAGTTATTGCAGACGGGAAACCTTCAAAGAAAACAGCCACGCAATGCCGTTATTATTGCCCATTCACAACAAAGCGAGATATTGATTTGTGTGACTGGTTGGCTGGGAATTTCATGAAACAATTGGTCAGCTTTAGCATCCTTAAACAGCAACGCATGTATTATGAGAGGCGGCGTACTGCAGGGCTCCGTGTATACTTCTTATACCCCCTCCCCCCTTCTGCAGTTTTTCAGCGTACTCACAGTGATCGGTACAGGAACGTTATTCCATTTTTACCCCTGTGAACACAGCCGCCACGACCTTGTACTCAGCAGCGGTACTGCACCCCCTGCAGCAACCATCGAGCTTGAGCACGCTGTTTGAGGTAACTTCCAACCAAAATTTCGCGAGTGTACGCGGATGAACTGTAGCATGATTTCGTTCTGTTTACTTCACTGTACTGCTCCCATAAAATACAAAAATAAACGAAGCGAATGGAAACACAAGCGTCCGTTTCTAAATTCGTCAAAGAAGAAATTGTTTTCAAAGTAGCATGAGCTGCATTAGTGTATTACCTTTTCTGTAACATCATGAAAGGCACTCTTACCTTGAGAACCGACTTGCTAAGCCAGCAAAACAGGCAACCATGGAAGAAAGGTGGCGACACAGCCAAAGTTGTTGCTCCCAGCTTGCATTGAGGTCATCAATTTTGACGAAGTCTGTTCAACCATATTTCATTTTTTTATCGGTAGAGATGTCCTACAGCTGTTCTCGGGAGGAGCAAGACACTGGATTCAAGGAGTTTCAAGAACCTTTACTGAACCACGAAGGCCAAAATACTGTCACGTTGTAGTAACGCTAAAAAGTCGCAGCTTCGCCTGAAAGGCGAAGCATCGATTGCGATAGCAAATAAATAAACCTCTATGCGAAGTAAGAATAGTTGCTTTATCGTCCGTCTAAACTTGTAAACATAGCCTACTAACTGAATTAAGAAGCATGCTGTCACGCACGCACAAGCAAAGATGAACGCATCTCACTCGATGACCGCGGAAACTCACTGTCAAAACGCTGGAGTTAGTAAGCGCGGCTGCAGCAGCCAGCGAATTGACCTTCGTGCCGATGCTCGCATTAAACTAAGTGCCTAAAGCAGAACGTAGGGCGGACTCTGTCCCCGCCGCAGATGGCTTTCAAGATAGTGTCCCGACCGGGCTCGCGTGTTGCAGGACGCCCCCCCCCCCCCCCACCCTCCCTACCCTTCTTCCAGATCGTTGCGCACGACTCGAAGACGACGCGCTTCCTTCAGGCTTTGTTCCCTTGCTTGCGGGAGGTTTAGCCGTGATCACCGGCTCACCTTCGCACGCTTTCACTCGCACATACTGCATACTGCGCGCGGCGACAATTTTATCGCCCTTGGACTTTATACAGAACCTCACGGCGACGGCAGAAATCCGCCTGGAGTGTCCATATGATTGCTATCGCAATAAAAAATCGCAGCCATTCCACTCTTTGAACGAGGTGTACAAACGGAGCTGTTCTTCGTCATTACGCACTACACGCGGCCTCCCCATACCAGCGCACGCACCATACTCACTGCCTATCCGGTTGTTTGCGCAGGTGCGGAAATGCAGCAAATGGCTTGTTAGCAACCACCTGTCACACGAAATGATCTATGCGCGCTACGGCCATTAGCGCTCCCTCGGCACAGCCAAACCGAGCAGCCGGCCTAAGTCGGCAGCTAGCGTAGCTGTCGAAACCGCATCATATTCACGCTTCGCGACATCTCGAACATTACTAATCACGATCAAATCGTTCTCGAAACACAGTCTGTCGCACACCGCACCACTAAGTCCGAAAGTGCCTCTGAAATTTCGCATACGAACCCTTGCGCTAGTCCGATATAGTGGCATGGTACCTGCGTCGCTTTGCCACCTTCACCGCTTCGCGGCACCCGTGTTCCTGTTGAGCCCGCCGCTTACGGGCAGCTTCTCGGGCACGATCTTCGCTGCTACTTGCCGCCCGTTTCCTAGCTTTCCGCTTGCTACTCCAGGTGCCTTATTGGTTTGCCCGCACATGCCTTATTGGCTTGCTCTGCCTCCTCATAGAGGGTGGCGTTATGTAGTATTGGGTGGTGTCTTAGATTTGCTCTTGCTACGCTAGTTGCCAGCGCATGCCTTACTGGTTTGCTTTGTCTCCACATAGAGGGCGCCTAAGTTTTAAGGCACGGACATTGAAAAAATTATGGGGAAGACATATTCAGCTCCGCTGTAAAACAGAGTAGTAAAACTATAAATCACAAAACTAACTCTTCATTGGGCAAACGTGGACCCAGAAAACCAAGTGATACTCAGAGTACAATGATAGCGTCGAGCACAGTTCGGGATCGTCGAAAATTGGATCTGTTGGTCAATGTCGGCTTTTATGCATGACTCGTCGAACGTTCCAACGTACTAACTCGTGTCGGGTGCCTCAAAAAAGTGGTACACCTTCGTATCGGGCATACAGTATTATTACATCAGATTTGACAAACATAAGTAACAGATAGGATCAACGAAAACATTCGAGAAAATTTTGATCATGTAGGCGGGCCTTCAGCTCCGCCATAACTGGTCTTTAGCCCGTGAAAAGTGGTCCCCGCAAAAAAGGATGTACACACGGTGAATGTTGTATGCGTGTCAACAGGAAGCAATTCCTTTAAGTCATTGATGTCTCCCTGACGTACCGGTGTTAGGGTTACTGCGCAACGTTTAAAAAATTGAACTTCGACCTGAATTTTATTCAACAATAATCAAGGTTTTACCGCGAAATTAACGAAAATAGACCTTTTAAAGAAAGCTTTATTCGGGCCAAGTCATCTCGTATCCCAATTTAGTGTCTATTTAAATTTCTCCGCACAGTCCTAGTGCATCAAATGCTACACTCTGCATACCTGACGTACTTGGTTTCTGCAGATCTCACTTTAAGTACCCTATATATGTTTTTCATTAGGTTGTTTTCATTCAAACAAAGCAGCTGACCACCTGTATTGAGACACAACTCAAGGTCCTACAGCAGCCTAGCCTGTGTGACAAATTGGAAAACATCATACCAGCACGCCATCGTATACCCGTGCTGTTGGACAAGTACGTCCATTATGTTTCAAGCAGCCGACGTTGCCAATTTAAAGCTGATCGAGGATGAACGTAGCTTAAAGCGCAGATACGTACTATCGGCGTCAAATGAAAAGCGAACAGCGGAGCACGTGCTGAAGCATAACTGAAGGTTGTGGAGGTCTGGTATCGTATCTCACAGGAGCAACGACCACCGCGGGTTCGAGCTTAACGAGCCACAGGGCCGCGTCAGCCGTCACCTCTCGCACTCTAGCACGCCGCTTCGCGCACGCTCAGGCCACAAAAAAAAGGGGGGGGGGGGGGGGGGCACCGAGCGCTACGCACCAAGAGAACACAGTATTGCCCTAATTAGCGGAAACCGTTTATTGTCTCCGGCGGGGCAACCAACACTGTACAAACGCCCGGTCCCGGGGCGGTGCGGAGCCAAAAGGGTCCCGCATAAGGGCGAAAATACAGACAGGACGCCTGGGCACAATGCTGCGATGGGCTTCTTGCGCTGGAATTGATGGTATAGTAGCGGCGCCTGGTGGCGGCGAAAAAACGTCATCTGGGTAGTACAGCTTGGGCAGTATTGAGCCCTGGCTGTGGCGAACCAGGTTCTAGCCGAGTTTTGCGTCGATTTGCACTTTTTTCTGCCCTCTTGCGAGTGCGAAATGGCTCGTGACTTCTCACAGACCATGCTGCGAGCTGGCCGCAGCCTATAGTTAACGAAAACGGACTTTCCGTGTGCCGTGGGACGTATGCTGGAAGCACAAGATATCGGTGACACCGATCCGGAGCGACCCTAGCTCAGCCTCAAAAAAGCTTCGCCGTCGTTACTGCTGCGTCGTGGGCTGCCACGAACAAGAAGGCCTGAATGCCAACATCAGATTATACCGTCTTCCTTCAAGGCCTCACGAAGCGGAGCGTCGGGCGCGCTGGATAACTGCAGTTCGTCGCGCTGGGTGAAGTGTGTGTGCAAATGACCACAAATGGTCGGGCTGATTCGGTGACAATTCACTGCCCTACTTCGAAAAGCACAGGTAGAGAGGAAAATGTGCTCATCCTTGACATCAAGTCAGCACGTTGAGGCAGCGCAGCAAGGTAGCATTGATTACAGCACATAGATGTTCGAGCGCTGTCATTAAAAGCTACATTAAGCGAGCAGCGCACGAGCTCGCGCTGCAGCGCGATTCGGAACGTACGTTGTTGCGACCCTCATATGCATTGCATCAATTATTTATCAGTTGCTAAAGGGGACAGATGGCCGCTACTACAGCGCAGGCATAATTACATGTCAAGCGGCGTTGCAGTCAACAAAGATTGCAGGAGGCCCGCCGTTTCGCGGCAAGTGGAAAGACCCGCTGCCGTCGCGGCGCGTACAATCGTGCGTTCGAGCAGTTCCGGCCGTACACATGATGTCTGCTTATCGCTACTGTGAATTCACTTATAGCAAGAATTCCTCGTGTTTGTGCGCCTGAATCTAGCAGCGTGCAAACCGTACCCGAAGTTCAGCTTCGTACGGACTCGCTTCACTTGCGATTGACACCGCGCTAAACTTCGCAGCTTATTTCTTGAACTGCTTACACGTATTCAGCGTTGCATAATTCCTTGCCTTACGCAGCGTGCCACCAATGAAAAAAATCTTCGGCGCCCGATATTCGCTGCAAGCCGTGGTACAACACAACCGAAAGTGGCGGGTCCATATTGTAACGTGCAATCCAAAGCAGACGACCGAGCTTGGTACTACCCAGTTTCGGATTTGAGGGCGCTTTTTAGCACCATTTTTGCAGCGCCCCCTGGGCAACGCAGGAGCCCCATAGCACAGGCTCAAGCTGGGACACGCCGCTGGGAAAGTCCCTGCAGCTATGCTGCTTGCTCTCGCGATACGCCCACTCACGAGAGCTCGGACAATCTCCGTCGGCTTGGGCCTCCAACAAGTACGGCTCGGTGCAGTACGACCAGGCGCGAACACTAGGACACCACTCTTCGGCTGAGTGTCCGGAAAGGATCAGCACAAGGTACGGGCTCACCGTACGTGCAATGGCACCATAGGCGAGCTCAAGTCCGAGACACAAAGGCGCCGGCAGACGAGAGGCAAACGTCTACGTAACCAGTTCTGTCCCGGAGAGCTGCCCCCCGCGATCGTTCTGCAGTTGGGACTCGGGGGTAATGTTAGGCCGGTGATACTCCAGCCAGTATAATCAGTACGTCCGGGAGAAAGACTGAGAAAAAAGAGTTTATTTTTACATATTTACATTGGCTCCAGATAAAACAAACCCACTCCATGTAGGCGCACATTGAATGTCTCAGTTCACTGCATGTCTGAGCACACTTCAGAACACGTCAGCACACCCCCACGGAGCCAAATGCGACCGCTTATAAAGCAGTCGTCTTCCCTAGTTCCCTACACAAGTGAATTCGATGGCATTGATGCGGCCAATCAGAGTGGTCGTATTGTCCACAGAACTCCGCCTCTGATATCCAACCTTGATATCCAACCTCTGATATCCAAGAAGGCGATCTGGAAACAGGGCGTTCACACTCCTTCCATGCACGAAAGTCGCCGACTTGGTTTCTTGCTCCCCGTGATGGTCATCTTGTCAGGGTCGAGAGAGTGACCTTCGTGTTAGTCCCCGCCTCCACGAAAGGTGGCGGTTGTGGTCGCTTCTACGTGAGCTTCTTTTTCATCGCGTCACAGCCGGTGTCGGGCGCGTCGCCAGGTAGGCGGCCGCTGATGAAGGGGGTGTCAGCGGGGGAAGCATCGAAAGGATGCGCACTGCCGAGTTGAGGGGCTTGTTTGCCCGTCACCGTCGGTGTCGGGCACTGTCGCCGTCTGGGCGACGCTGATGAAATGGGCTGCCTCGATAGAAACAACCAAAGAGTCCGCCCTGCCGATTCGGGACGCAACACTGCCCATCGCTGTCGGCGGCGATCGGCAGCGCGTGCGCCACCGCTGACAACCGTCGCGGATGGAAAGGGAGAGGCCTAGGGACGACAGAAGAGGTCAACGCCCGCACAAGGCGCCTGGCGCATCTCAATACTCACAGGGTGTAGTGCTCGCCGTCCAGTCATCACCATTGACAGGCGCCTACATCCCTTCTGACTGCAATGAGCGATGACTCTCTCGTCTATACTTCGCCTCCATTCTACCTTGTGAAAGTGGATGTACAGCAAAGCTGCTGCCGACGTTATATAAGCATTACAGACGATAGACGACGTCAGACAAGCAGCATCACCACAAGCAACGTGCGTCACGCGCGCGAGCGCGCACGTGTGCTAAAGTGCAGCATACATCCTCATTCTACTAGGCTCTCCGCCAACCGCAAGTGCGTTATTGAACTAATTGAATTTCTCAGAGCTATTTGCGCCAGATAATTTGTTAAGTAAGACTTACACTCAAGCTGCACACGTGATAGCTTCCGCTTGTAATTCGAATATACGAGAATAACGGCATCGTCACGTAACCATATCGGCTGATGACGTAATGTGATGACGTCATTCCGTCAAAACGTGACGTCACGCCATGACGACTTCGTCAAGCGATGATTTCCCCTGATGACGCCATGTGATGCGTCTTGTAGACGCAGCACACTGTGCGCTGCCCACATCTTTTTATTAATTCCGAGATCGGCCCAAGTTTTGTGTTAGCGAGAGCCGAGCACGCGGACACGAAAAATCCCGCCCAACTAGAGGCTAACAGCTTAGCTGTAAAAAAAAATCGAGGACACCTAAGCACCTCTTATGAGATGTGAATGCAAAAACATTAATGGCCACTTGAACGCCGCCGAGCGATGCTTCGATTTATGAACTCCTCGCGGGGAAGCGAGCGCATTGAGACGCTTGGCGCGTTTTGATTCAGCCTAACCGAGGCGCAGTTAGAAGGCACGTAGAGCTTGCGCGCAGGCTTCCGAGAGCGAGGGTTGTTTGGCGTATCGGAGAATGCCCTCTTCCCTCACGCAACACCTGGTGTGCTACTGCGGCAGTAGGTGTCTGCTTTCGCCCGCTCTGCTCCGTCAAGGCGCGCTCGTGCCGTGGCGTCGCAGCCCATGGGAACTCGGTCGAGGCGGGCTCGTGACGTCGCGTCGCAGCCAATGGGAACTTAAGGGCTGCTACAGACGCGGGATGCTGGCTTTTACGCTCGGTTGCCGCTTTCGCATAACAAGAACACGAAAGCTAGAATATTGCAGTAGGACGACCATTCTCGCCCCCTGTAAGCAAAATGGATGAGTGATAAATCTCTACACGGCGCAAGCTGTACCGTGTAATCCGTTGTCGGCGTAAGTTTCATTTGATGCACTTCTGGTTTCGCTGCACTTTACGATAACACTCGCCCTATGGTGAGACAATTCACCTTTTAACAGCGGAGCTGTTTAAGCCGGCCGTAAGTAGTGGCGCAAGTTAAGGACTGCACAAAGAGCGATGGAACGAAATAATGTCGCAGTTTCACCCGAAAGGCGAAGCATCAAGAGCGATAGCAAATTAGTAGAGAGCTATACGGAGTAAGGATAGCAGTTTTATCAGCAGTATAAACTTGGACACTTTCGCTTACTAACTGAATTAACAAACATGATGTCAGCGCGCACAAGCAAACACTAATAGGTATTACTCGATTACCGCACACAAGCGCTGTCAAAGCGCTGGCGTGAGCGAGCGCGCCAGCAGCAGCGCGCGAAGGTTCGTGCGGTCTATCGCTTCAACGGAAACTGAGCGTCGAAAGCTAGGAGCCGTGTTGCAGAACGCTTTCAAGATACGATGCGCGCGACCGCCCACCGCCACGCAAAGTACAAGTTTCTCGCAGAGCACACTAAGAGAAAAAAGAGTATCTCTTACTTTTTTCGAAGAGTCTGGACTCGTCACATATATGACACACATTGGGGAGACACCTGAACTCTCTTTTGCCAGAGTCCCAAGACTATCTGTGATGTACAAGGTGGTTACTTAACTCCTTAAGCAGTAGTTTTGCACACTCTTTTCTAGTAGTCTCCTGGACCCTCTCAAGAGGATTGCAAGACTACTGCTGAGGGAGTCTATTAACTATTCTAGGTGAGTCAGACGACTCAAGATAAAGGGTCACATGACCACTGTTGAAGGAGTCGGGTAACTATTCGTGATGAGTCTGATGACTCCTTAGTATGTGTCGCATTACCCCTAGTGCGTGCTGCAGGACTCTTGCAATAGAGTAAGCTAACTAATCCATGGAAGTCATTCGACTCTTGGCTGGCAGTGTCGAGCCGCTGTGAAAAATGAGTCAAAAACTTTGCCGACAGTGCAAAGTGAACTATCGTGAAAGGACAACATATAATAATAATGAATCCATAGCTAATCTACCAAAGAGCACAAGGCAGATTAGCAACAAAAAGTGAATATTCCATCACTTGTTATTGTCTACTGGACGTGTCTTCTTTCTGGGGTTTTACGTCCCAAAACCAGTTCTGATTATGAGGCCACGCCGTAGTGGAGGGCTCCGGATTAATTTTGACCACCTAGGGTTCTTTAACGTGCACTACAATCCAAGCCCAAGGGCGTTTTTGCATTTCGCCTCCATCGAAATGCGGCCGCCACGGCCGAAATTCGATCCGCCTTCTGGAAGTGTCAAATGTATCAGTCAGCAGAGAATCACCATGAACACCATACAGTTCTCTTTAATGTTAAACTGGAATCAATAGCCAACCAAGCAAAACAATTTTAAAGAAACACCCAATATGCACCTTGCAGCTGCATGTGCATGACACTGCAACGTCACTCTAAACCGCAGCTGAACACCCCAAAATAGTATGTCACTCATGCAAAAGTTCAATCACCCCAACACAAGTCATAATTTTATAATGTCAAAAGGTTCGTAAGCTAAACCTATTTCACTGTTCTCTTAGACGTATGTTTATTTATAACTTAGGATGTAACCTCCTATGCAAATAAAGTACACATAATATATAACAAAGGGCTACACTGGTGCAAAAAGGAGAACCAGATAATGAAGTGCAATAAAAACAATATTCCAACTTAGATTACATAATCCATGCAGTACAAATGCAGGCAGCAACTGGTTGGCAATCGATAATCCAATTTAACATTAAAAACAGCTGTCTTACCTTATGGTACTCTTGTTGGCACTTTTCCCACACAACTCATGCATGTTTCTTAGCTTGAGTTGAAAACTGATCTGAAAAACACCATATTAAAAAGTTGTGCATCAATTTTATTCTTTCATACAATCTGCAACATTGCATACAAACTTGAAAACTGACAATATACAAAAAACATACCGCAATATTTAAGCTAAAACATTTTATTTAGTTGACATAAACATGTTTTTTTCAGGACCAAATTTTTTAAGACACCAACAATTTCTTTGCTTGTATAAAGGGTTTATTGGGGTTCGTAGCGACAGCGGTCGTAGGATGCACCGAGCCCAGTCCTCTCGCTCGAGCTTCTGCTGCGCGCTTGATGCTGCCGATGCTGCTGACTCTGCGTCGACGTTCGTCATCTTCCTTACAAGGGCCCCGCGGAAATAAAGAGCCTTCCTGGCGACTTAGTTGTCCGGAAGGACGATAGAAAGGTGATACGGCTTGAGGCGCTGAACGTGAACGACTTCACGGTTCCGACGTCGCATGTCGGACGGCGGCGTGAGCGGCTCAACCAGGTAATTAACGGGTGATGTTCTTTCGAGAACGCGGTATAGCCCGTACTTCGGAATAAGTTTTGAAGCGAGCCTAGGCGTGTGGTGTGGCACTAACAACCAGACGAGGGCGCCAGGGAGAAAATTGGGAGTCGAGTTCCGGGCGTCGTGAACGGCCTTTTGACGGTTCTGGTCGTCTGAGGTGAATTGGCGGGCCAGTTGGCGACATTCTTCGGCGTGTCTGGCTACTTCCAAGATCGGCAGGCATTCGGATGGTCCGGCCGGTAGGGCAGGATGGTGTCGATTGTGTGCGAAAGATGACGGCCGTAAAGAAGGTAAAGGGTGAGAATCCGGTAGTGGCCTGAGTCGCGGTGTTGTAGGCGTAGGTGACAAACGGAAGAACTAGGTCCCAATTAGAGTGATCAGCTGAGACGTACATGGCGAGCATGTCACCAAGAGTTCGGTTGAAGCGTTCCGTGGTACCGTTAGTATGTGGGTGATAGGCAGTGCATTTACGATGAACAAAGCGCATGCAGCAAGCAGTTGTTCGATGACTTCAGATAAGAAGGTGCGGTCTCTATCGCTCAAAGTTCACGTGGACCTCCATGACGAAGGAGAAAACGGCGTAGTATGAAATTGGCGACCTCCTGCGCTGTAGCATTTGGTAGAGCAGCAGTCTCTGCATAACGTGTTAAGTGGTCTACCGCAACGATGATCCACCTGTTGCCGTAGGAGTCAACGGAAGTGGCCCGTAGAGATCTATGCCCACGCGATCAAAGGGTCTGGATGGGCATTGTAAAGGCTGGAGTTCACCGGCGGAGTTTGGCGTGGCGCTTTGCGACGTTGGCACTCATGACAAGAGCAGACGAAGTTGCGAACGAAATTGTACATTCCCCGCCAGTAATAGCGGTGTCGAAGTCTTTCGTAGGTCTTGAAGACTCCCGCGTGGCCACACTGAGGGTCGACGTGGAACGTCTGATCGCAAGGTTCGCGGAATGACGAGTAACCATGTGCGACCCTCTGGGGCATAGTTGCGGCGATACAGTAGCTGGTCTCGAATCGCAAAATGAGGAACTTGGCGCTGAAGCGTTCGTGACGCTGGAACTTTCGACGTATCCGAGAGAAGGTCGAACAGAGATGCAGTCCAGGGATCATCACGCTGTGCAGAGGCGATAGTGTCAAAGTCCAGAGATGACAATGTGCACTCGCAGGAGGAGTCGTGACTGGCCTTCGGGGGAAGCGGTGATCGGGATAGCGCGTCAGCGTCGGAGTGCTTTCGCCCGGAACGGTAAACCACGCGGATGTCATATTCTTGAATTCGCAATGCCCAGCGGGCAAGGCGGCCCGATGGGTCTTTTAGCGCTGACAGCCATCAGAGTGCGTGGTGGTCGGTCACTACGTCAAAAGATCGGCCGTATAAATGGGCGAAACTTGCCAAGCGCTCACAATAGTCAAACACTCCTTTTCTGTTACGCTGTAATTGGTCTCCGCCTTGGTTAACCTGCGACTCGCGGATGCGACGACGTATTCTGTGTGGCCAGGTTGACGCTGTGCTAAGACAGCGCCAAGGCCTACACCACTTGCGTCAGTATGAAGTTCGGTTGGCGCTTGAGGGTCAAAATGGCGAAGAATGGGTGGCGTCGTGAGAAGACGGCGCAAGGTTGTGAAGGCGTCGTCACACTCTGGAGACCATGATGAGAGATCTCTAGAGACACCAAGGAGCTGCGTGAGAGGTGATATAATTGACGCAAGGTTTCGAACGAATCGCCGAAAGTAAGAGCAGAGGCCGATGAAACTGCGTAGCTCTTTGATAGTGGTAGGTTTTTGGAACGCAGTAGTACAGCACGTAGCTTCTCGGGAACCGTGCGAACGCCCTCCTTTGACACGACATGGTCTAAAATTGTGAGCTGACGAACAGCAAATCGACATTTCTTCAGGTAGTTGCAACCCGGCGTTGGTCAAGCAAGTGAGTACGTGCTGGAGGCGGAGCAGGTGCGTTGCGAAATCAGGGGCGAACACGACAATATCGTCAAGATAGCAAAGACAGATTTTCCATTTGAGGCCACGCAGCAACATTATCCATCATTCTTTCGAACGTAGCAGGTGCGTTGCAAAGTCCGAAAGGCATGACGGTGAATTCATACAAGCCGTCTGGTGTACAAAGGCAGTTTTCGGGCGATCGGCCTCTGCCATCGGAACCTGCCAGTAGCCTGACCGCAATCCAGCGAAGAAAAGAACTCGGCTTCCTGCAAACAGTCGAAAGCATCATCGATGCGGGACGTCTACCCATCGAATGGGTAGACGTCCTTCAGTATGATCTTGTTCAACCGTCGAAAATCAACACAGAAGCGGATGGAACCGTCTTTCTAGTGACGAGTACCACGGGAGAGGCCCATGGGCTCTGTGAATGTTGAATGACGCCCCGACGAAGCATGTCATCGACCTGTTCTGCAATGACGCGACGTTCCGTAGCAGACACGCGATATGATCTTTGTCGCAGCGGTGAGTGAGAGCCAGTGTCGATGTGATGCTCGACTGTCGATGCACGGCCAATAGATGTTTGCGCAACGTCGAAAGAACGGTGGAAGTGCTGAAGGAGTGCGAGAAGTTGAGATCGCTGCGAATGTGTCAGATCGTCGGCGATGAATGGGCTTCTGAACACATCTGTCCATGCTGAGTCGGCTAGGGAGAGGGCACTCAGTTCATGAACGGCAGTAGAAGGCATTTCGTCGAGGACGGAGACAATTCGGGTTGAATCAACCGACTCGACCGTAACCAAGGCATTCGCGGCGGAGCAGGTGATAGCGGCGACGAAAGATGATTCTAAATGGGCATCGTGCTGACACCGGCGGCGAGGTCAAGAGCTGCAAAGGGCAAAGGAAGCGCTTTTCGGGTAATAAAGTGATGAGAGGGCATGAATAAGACTGTCCCGTCGGATATAGCACTACACGAGACCAGTACGAATGCTGAAGAGCACGGGGGAATACAGGTGTCTTCTTGCACGAGAAGTTTAGTGGCAGGATGAGCATCGACCGAGGCCAGGTCACCAAGGTGGGAAAGTTCAATCTCAGCCCGAGTGCAATTTATGATGGCATTGTGGCGTGAGAGAAATCCCATCCTAGAATAACGGCGTGGGAGCACTGATGAAGAACTATGAACTCAATCGTGTATAAAACGTCCTGTATGGCTACACGGGCTGTACAAGCAGCGGTAGGGCGAATGGGTTGAGCACTTGCCGTTCGAAGCGACCATACAGACAGAGACGTCGTCACTTTACCAAGCAAGCGGCAAAACCTGGCATCCATAACTGAAATAGCGGCACCGGTATCGACGAGGGCGACTGTAGCGACATCTTCGACAAAACACATCATGACATTGGCAGGTAAAGGAGGAGGACTTAGGCATGTCGACACTTGCGCAGTTCTTGCCTCAGGAACTGCGTCATCTAGTTTCCCTCTTCGTTGGAGACGGGTCGCTGACGCATAGGGGAAAGCGATCGGCGACGTGGGGAGGGTGACCGGAAGCGTTCGAAGCGAGGACGCGATCAGTCTGGGAGCGAGGTGGTGATGAATCGAAGGGTCCGTAAGGCGCACTTGGATCGGGCGGCACATAGGACGCTCGTCGATCGTCATCGAACGCCTGCGATCGGCGGCGGCAGAACCTTGCGACGTGACCGGCATACCTGCATGCAAAGCATATAGGCCGATTGTCCGGCGTACGCCACGGGTTAGCGACGGCAGTGCTGGCCCAGGGAGCGGGAGGAGGAGGGCGGTGCACAGGCTGCTGGAAACGTGGTACGGGCGCACTGCGAGGGGCCATTGCAGCAACCGCAGCATAAGTTAATGGTGTAGCCACGGCATCCTGCTGGTGAACAGCTGGCAGCGCTTTCATGACCTCTTCATGGATCACATTACGGAGAGGAGACGGCAAAGTGCTGGCAGACTCCGGAGTGATGGACACCAGAGACAGCTGTCGTGCGACTTCTTCGCGGACGAAATCTTTGATTTGGCTATCAGGGAGGCTTGTTCGGGGCCGGTGGCCAGGCTGCAGAGTGACGCCGCATTAGGTGTGGGATGTCGCCTTTTCAGAGCTCGCTGCTTTCGCAATTCATCATAGCTCTGGCACAAGCTGATAACGTCGCCAACAGTGCGCGGGTCCTTGGCTAGAAGCATCTGGATCGCGTCATCATCGATTCCCTTCATGACGTGCTTAATCTTTTCAGCTTCCGTCATGGCAGCGTTCAAGCGCCTGCACAAATAGAGGACGTCTTCTATATAGCTGGTGAACGTCTCACCGGTGGTCCTGTGCGCGTGTACGCAAACGCTGCTCGGCTCGGAGTATCCTGACGGCGGGTCGCTCAAATACTTCGGTAATCGACGTCTTGAACGCCGACCACGTTCGGATATCCCTCTCATGATTCCTGAACCACAGACTGGCGACGCCCGCAAGATAGAAGGATACGTAAGCCAGCTTGTCCGAGTCATTCCATTTGTTGTGAACGCTCACCCGTTCATAAGATGACAGCCATTCTTCAACGTCGTTGTCGTCGGTTCCGCTGAAGATGGGAGTTCCCGCTGGCGAACGGTACCAGCGCAAGGTACGGGTGGCGATGGAAGAGTCTGTTTGTCGGGGTCCGGCATGGCAGAGGGTAGCGTCCGCGAACGAAGTTCCAGGATGGTAGATGGAACGTTACCCAGCACGGCTCCACCACTTATAAAGGGGATTTATTGGGGTTCGTAGCGACAGCGGGTCGTAGGATGCACCGAGCCCATTCCTCTCGCTCGAGCTTCTGCTGCGCGCTTGATGCTGCGATGCTGCTGACTCTGCGTTGACGTTCGTCATCTTCCTTGCACTTGCAATAAGCACTAATACAAAACTTGCCATAAAGCAAGGCACGCTGGCAAAATATGTAGGACAGGTAGCTGTATTTTGCACGACAAAGATTGCGCATGAATCATGAGGACAAGGAAGCAAGCAGACCAGGTGATAACTAAACTGTACCCAGCTGCACACATGCGGTTGTAACAATGCATACACATGGTACATGAAGACCTAAAAGCGATACAGAAAGTAGAGACGTGAGGAAGGAAGGCTTCTTTTACTCATCACAAGTCACCCTGTAAGAGCAGATTAGCTACCAGCTGTAACTTACTCTCAGTGAATGCGTTAAGTTACATTAGGTGCCACCATTTGCATGTCACTCATATAAAGTTCTTGTGATCTTTCTTGTTCTGATTTTTAACTTAGCAAGCATGACATGACTTACATAAAGCCTCCCTATGGCTTGGAACATACAGAAAAAAGGGGTTTTATGGACACAGGAGGTCACAGAAGGTTGACTGACACATAACACTAAATTTAAATTCTTTTGTCTTTGTGATTGCCTACCACAGTAGCCTTTTGTAGAGTACAACATCCACAACATGCACAGTAGGCAGCCAAGTGTGAATATCTGTTTTTGATTTCTACCTTTCTCTAGTGTCCCTTAAGGTAACACTGGTGTGAAGGCTGGTCTACTCAACGTATGTGTTCCCACACAACAGGAACAGATAAGCCACAATAATGGTGCGTGAAATAAAACATTTTCTGTACTGAACTTTACCACTGCCGCTTCTCTCTAGAACGACTTTTTGCTTTGTTGTGTATTTTAGCAATTATGCTGCACAGTTCATTTGATGCCGAAAGCAACTCTCACACCATAGGGGGATGTCACATTTTCTCGAATTGTATGCAAACTTTTGAACATACAGCTTGGTATTTTTGCTTGGTATCTTTATCCTTTCGCTGACCTTCAACTTTAGCCACTTTGCTATTTTTTGCAGGTGCAGAGAGACACTGCACCAATGCTGAACTAAGACAACACCAGAGCAAGGTAGAAAGAAAGAACAGATATTCATAATTTGGGTGCCCACTGTGCAATGGGTGGATATGTTTCAATGTACAACAAAACGACTTGGTAGATAAACATAACATCAAACATAAGAAAATTAAACTCGAAACCCGCGATATTAGTAACTGCGAAAGTTATGTGTACATTACCTTTCGTGAATATAAGTGATGAAGAAACAGTTATTAGAATATGCGTCGAGGCAACCTACATCACTCATGCTCACAAAGGAAACAAATTAAAAACAAGCAAGATCACAAGAACTTCGCACTTGCAACATAAAAATAAGACACCTCACATAACTGATTTATGTATTTACTGAGGATAAATTACATCTGGCGAATAATCTGCTCTTAAAAGATGACACACAATGAGTAAAAACCTTGGGTGGCCATTACTTTTTATCTGTGGTGTTCAGCTCTTCTGAGCACATGCACATTGTATGGTACAACTGCATTGATGTAGCTGGGCACAGTTGCGAGTCAACACCAGTCCTGTTATGGTCCTACACTATCATCGTTATAATTTTAAATTAACAAATAGCCTAACTATCTGGTCTATCAGCAGTATTTTAAACAAGACATACTGACAGATTTCACTGTACACTGCTAAGATAAGCAGGTGAGTACATTATTTCAGATTTCAAGAAAGAGCTGTGGGGCAGAACAAATGCTGAAGACAAAAAAAATCTACGAATGACTAGTACCTTTATAATTAAATACAATGTACTAGCTCTTTCTGCAATGAATATCTCTATCACCAAGAATCATAGGCTGAAAAAATAATTGGCAAATATTTACAAAACTGACAGATTACAAGTGCATGATAATTGCCAATGTCTTCTTAAACAAGATCACAATAATTTAACCAGCAGGGCGAGGACGGCGCGTACCAGCGTACACGCTGCCCTCGCCCTGCTGGCTTTAAAGTAGAATAATTTCAGCAAGTGAACCACTTCAGCAGAGTGCTGGCATGCATTATTGAAGCTAGTCAGTGCTGAACGTATGGTTAGTTTGTAAGAGAACTCAGACTGGCAGCCCTGAAATTTGTCACCATACTTGGTGCAGCACGCTTTGCTGTTTTAAATATTACTTTGCCACAAAGCCTTTTGTAAGCCCTGTAGCACGATTCTGTGTGGAACAAATCTATTCCCTCATTGCTTTTGGGGATGTGTTTCTCAGAACTGGCACTAGTCTATTTCTTACAAAGCAGAAATTCTTGAGTACCGCAATTCCAATTTTATAAATGTTTGTTAGCAAAGATTGCAGCACTATATGAAGCAGTTATGTTCAATAATTAGAGGCAGTCACCGCTGAAACACACAATACAACACACAATACAAAGATATAGATTCAACATGTAAATGATGAACAAAGTGATAGCCTTATCTGCATTTATGGGAACCTTTTTCCCCCCTGTTAGTGCACATTCACAAAACCTTTAGTATTGCACTTCTTTAGAATGCAGGAAAACTCAGTGCTTAACAGGAGCCCAAGGAAAGACAGCTCAGAGTCGCTTAGGCAAGAGGACTTGCCTTCAACTTTGTGTCGCTATGTTATAGGCGACTATAGCAAGGGACAGGTTTTGTTTATTAAATCTTGTGTTCAAGGGAGATGCTACTCGAAATGTTTTTTCTTTATTTTTTCTGTACTAGAGGTTTGAAAGTTAGGCCAATTAGAGAGTTCTTCAAGCTGATTTCGTATGTTATTTTTGTTTAGCTGCTACATTTCTTCAGTTATGTCTTAAACAATGGCACAATGTATAGTGATCTTTGCGGGCACTTTCTTCTGTATTAAATTTTCACAGAAAGCACTGTGCTAACTTAGCTCTTTGTACATGGCAAAGTGGCGATATCTATCCAGACATGTAAACTTAGTGGGACTATGCAAGTAAAGCTCAGTACACTTTAATAATTTTTTCACAATCCCATGCAAATAACTTTGTGCATTTACAATTGTCCGATACTAACGAAATTTGGCATACATACTCTGCAAGGTATGTAGAATGCTAATATCAATTGAAATTGCATTCTTTCAAAATTATTTAAAGTGTCCTATTTTTTGCATCGTTTCAGTAATTTTACATGCTGCTTGGGTAGATATCGGCACTTTGCAGTCTACAATGAGCTGAATAAGATACAGCACGATGATTCTTGTGAAACTGTTAAATACATTAAAGTGCCCGCAGATACTCTGCCACTGTGTACGAGTTAACTAAAAAAAATATAGCACCTACACAAAAACCACTGACATATTTAAAATCTATATATAAAACTCTATGCTGTTGTTTTTTTCTAATCTCTCGCAGAAATAATTATAAAAACTTGTTTCGAGAAGCATTTTGACTTAATAAGTGGCTGCCAATGTATTCAACCAAAGCGTTAGACAATGCCTTCACGCAGACCACAGGGAGTTTTAGAAATAGCGCACGAAAGCATCTGCCTACAAAGCCCCATGCCCGACTTGCATTCCTTTGTTGTTTCTTGCATTCTGTTGTGTGCCACCATTTGCGTCCCTTAACATTGAGTGCGCAAAACCTGAAACACCCCATTATTACACTGAATTTTTAGGCTGTAAAGGAACGGTCTGCAAATGGGTGACATCAACTGCGTTGACAATAAACAAATATTTGTTCTCACAATAATGAAACCAGTCATATAAAATATATCCCAAATTTGGAAATGAATGCATAAAGAACCTTGCTGATTGTCAAATTAGTGTTACGAACAAGATATTTTTATGTTTATGATTCTTAGTTTAATTCACTTCCCTCTTGTACATGGACATATAGTCTGTAAAATAATTTTATATGATCTGTACCATTACTCTTGCATTCATAAATGCTGAAAATTAGGAAATATATTTGTCATTCAATGCATTGCTGTAAACCTTCATGTTCGAGAAATGCAATTCTCATAAGGTGTAATACCACCAATGTGTGCATGAAACCTACAGTACCATTGTATTTGTAAGTTTGGCAAGCATTTGTAACTGTGCAAGCATTTTTAAGTGTGGCATTCGTAAGTGTAGCAAGCTTCTTTGCCACACTGACGAATGCCAAGGGTACCATGGGTTTCATGTCTCAAACGTTGTCCACCAGTGCCACTTGTACCATTGCACTGAAAGGAAGTCACATTATTAATGCACTTATGATGGGCAGTCAGGTTTTACTACTATAATACTGTTTTTTTTTCACCCTCCTATGCTCTTCCCTTTTTCAAAAATAATGGGTGCTTGAAATAAGTGCTCAATTTATCCTGCCATAGAGCGCTAGTTGAGTTAAATTTCTCGAACATTTTACAGCGCGGCAGATTAATAAATGAACAAAACATGATGTAAGTCAGCGTTTTAGCCTTACGCATTACAAGAGTTAAGAACCTATCAATTGCATACACAAGTGCAAAAGAACTACGGGAAACTGGGCATACATACAGATATAGTAGCAGGAGATGATGCTAAGAATTCCAAGAGCAGGGAAATATTAAAAAGTAGGTACTAAAAATACGTAACTTATAACAGGAGTATTTGCTAAGAATCCTAAAGACCAAATAGAACATCAACTCTATGCCAATATTTCCCCATGGTTCAATAAGTGGGCACAACTGGCGATGCTGTTTGAATAGATGACAGCCGAGGTACAGCTGCAAAAGAGGTGAAACATGTAGAAAGGTCGCCGAACGTTGAATGCTGGGGCACAACAGGTTCCCTTGATCCCTGGCATCCTCTGACATCGACGCCTGGAGTCTGATTATGCGTCTTTTCCAAGAGGCCTGGCTCAAGTGTGTGGCATAGCACGGGTAAAATTTCGCAGCAACCTGAAAAAAAAGTCGACGCAGTTTCACCTGAAAGGCGAAGCATCAACTGCGATAGCAAATTTGTAGAGAGCTATACGGAGTCATGATAGTAGCTTTATCAGCTGTATAAACTGGGACATGCAGCAGCACCGGCAACACGCAGAACTGTTGTCGACGCCGTCGGCGTTTTGCCCGCGTTCGCACAAAATGCGTGCGGCGTTGGTGACTGTTGACGGAGCCTCTGATATTAATAGGCACTTGGTGCCGAAGCTAAACGTCGCCTCCCTTTCCTCCCCCCCCCCCCCCCCCCCCCCCACGGCCGTTCGCGCGTCGGAAGAAGGCGCGTTCGCTCTACATATATCGTGATTGTAGAGGAGGAAAGAGACGCCTACTTCTGCAGCCTTTAAGGAAGCTCGGCGCAGAACACGCGTTTGTTCTCCGCTGTGCGTTCACTCCCCGTGAAAGCGCGCGTCCCTCGCAACCTTTTACTCGCACATACAGCGTTCGGCGCGCGGCGACGATTTCATCTCCATTGACGTCATACGGAACCTCACGGCGACGGTGACGGCGACGGCAACGCCGACGGCAGAAATCTGCTTTGGAGTGTCCATATAATTGCTATCGCAATAAAAACAAAAGCCCACATCTATAAACACCAAAATATTCTTCACCATAAGACAAATCTGAAGCTTACCATCTACATAGCAGATAATGAAAACAGACACAGGTCACCCGACTGAAGGTAAATAAATGTGCAAAAAGTATAAATAAATGTAAGGAACTACTTATAGGATGGAATGCTTGTCAATTTGTCTTGCGTGAATCAAAAAGTTGTCGCAGTTTCACCTGAAAGGTGAAGCATCAATTGCGATAGCAAATTTGTAGAGAGATATACGGAGTAATGATATTAGCTTTATCAGCTGTATAAACTTGGACATGCAGCAGCACCGGCAACGCGCCGAACTGTTGTCGACGCCGTCGGCATTTTGCCCGCGTTCGCTCAAAATGCGTGCGGCGTTGGTGACTGTTGCCGGAGCCTCTGATATAAATAGGCACTTGGTGCCGCAGCTAAACGTCGCCTCCCTTCCCTCCCCCTTCCCCCCCTCCCCCACGGCCTCTCGCGCATCGGAAGAAGGCGCGTTTGCTCTACATATATGGTGATTGTAAAGGAGGAAAGAGACGCCTACTTCTGCAGCCCTTAAGGAAGCACGGCGCAGAACGCGCGTTTGTTCTCCGCCGTGCGTTCACTCCCCGTGAAAGAGCGCGTCCCTCGCGCCCTTTCACTCGCACATACAGCGTTCGGCGGCGCGCGGCCACGATTTCATCTCCATTGACGTCATACGGAACCTCACGGCGACGGCGACGCCGACGGCAGAAATCTGCTTTTGAGTGTCCATATAATTGCTATCGCAATAATAATGTCACGTTTAACGTAATGTCAAACGTACATTACTTGGCCCTCCGTATGCCCCATTTCTGTAAGAAGGCGATTGCATGCCAACTGTCCCAACCTGACACTCGACCATTTGGGATTTCCTTTTGAAAAATTTGAGGCCCTTCAATATCAGACAAGTTATCATCTTAGGAAATATTTCTAGGTGAAACATTTTTTTACTGGCGTAAGTTCCATGTGAATTTTATTCTAAGGCACCAAAGGCATAGCCAAGATACCAGTTTCTTCAATGTAAGAGCAGAATAAATTTTTCTGAGGAGAATGAAGAGGCCTTGCACCTAAAATGGTTTTCCTTGATCATTGGCTATTGTTCAGTTTATTATGGGCCGTTAAAAATGCGCAACATGGCCTATTTTTATTTTCAGAGAAATGGCTTCTAGCAAAAGCTGTAAACTAACGTGATCCAAGTGCTCAGGACATGTACTGTGTACACAAAATGGTTTCAGAAATATATATCTCATGCAGAAGCGCACAAAGATGAGGATGAACTCGCAGAAAACTCAGTGTTGGCGTATGTTTACCCACAGGTTTAAAAATGAGGCCGTCCTAGTAAAAATATGCCAAATATCACTTCTGAGAGCACACTGTATTGCTTTCAAATTGCTAAAGCTTCATCAAAGTATTTTTGTGTTAAGCAACAAAAAGTTGTATAAGTGGTCACCACTAGTATCAAAATGTGCATCGTGGTTCGTCTAATCCACATAGCCTTTTGACGGCTAAAACAAATAGCGTGGACTTGAGCGTTGCTGCACCAATAGTGAGGCGTGGAATAGTGGAACTACTTCCAAGTTCAGGCGCGGATCCAGGGGGGATGTCCGGACGTCCTGAACCCCCCCCCCCCTCAGATTTCTGTATCGCCCCCTCGCTGATAGGGGGATGGCCCTGTAAAAAAAATATGGCCACCAGCATTCTTCAAAATTATTTTTCGTGAGTACCAGTGGTATCAGCCATGTAGAAGTAAAGGTAGCTCGCTCACAAGCTTAGTTTTACTCCGTAGGGCTGTGGTGTCGCGAAGTTGCCGTAGTAAAGTTTTCTCATGAACACCTTGGACCTCCTGGCGCCGGCCGTGCCTTACTCGCCCCGTCGGTGGCGTCGAATGAACGAGAGGAAGTCCCTTTTGCCAAGCACGCCGATGTCCGCGCGAGCGCCTTCGCGCCTGATCAACTTAGTTCCGCATTGGGGTGTCATCGGTTGCCTCATTTGCTGTCATCGGTTCCGCGACCAACCTGCTTAATGAAAGAGATCTCTCGCTGAAGTGTTCATATATAACTAATAACAACTAACAGCTAAACTAAGAACTACGCATAGGCAACTTTTTTTTTAACTCTAGCACTCATTGTGATCACAGTTACACGTTAACAATATACAGTACGAGCACAGTACCGTTCGTACGCTACAAGTTTTTCATTGTAACTTCGCAGTTTTATTGTCGTACATTAAGCATAGGAAGCTCGAAGCCGCCGGATCCATTTATCTGAGTGGGCGTTCTCGCGGAGCGGGGCGAAGCCTCGAGCAGCGGCTGGGAAGCGGGGGAGCGTGACGTCAGCGGCCAACGCCAGCGCGCGGGCCTTGGATGGCGTCGCGTGGTTAGAGAAACGGGAGCGGATGCGCGCCTTGTGTAAAAGGATGACGTCGCGTGGGAAGCAAAACACGAAGACGCTGGCTCGCGCTCACGGCTACTACGCCACATCGTTCTTCTTGTAGGTGGCGTCGTGAGTCTTCATGCACGGTGATTCGCATATCGCAAACAACCAGCGTAGTGGTTGCCGCGTTGAAACGAAGGTGTCTCAGCCGAACACAAAGAATCTTCTTAAGGAAATCAAGGTGTCCCAACAGAACTCCAAAGACGGACCCGTGCTTACGCATTTATAACGAACCTGCGACAGACCATCCCAAATTTTATTTTAAGAAACAATACAGGTTGATATACCGGGTGTTCAAAATTAAGCTTTATGGTTTTCTTAAAATTCGGCGCTAGGAATGCACTGCGCAAATAAGTTGCGTGGCGAGGGCGACACAAAGTGAGATAATTATTGCTGTCAGCAACCGAATTAACTAAAATTGAATAATTAACTTTTTATTGACTGCAGTAAGTGTGTATGTTTGCATTCAAAAGTTAGAGGCAGTCGTGTTTCTGCACAGTTTCACTTGGAAGCATTCTTCTAGCATGTCTATGTTCCGAGATATCCAACTCCAAATTTTAATTGTCATTCGCATGATTACGCATGCAAGAGAGTGAGGATCGGCGCAAAGCTCCTCCCTGATGTGACGCGGCTGTTGGGTGCTGCGTTTAGTCTGACAACGCGGCGGAGGCATTGGCAAAGATAACTGCCTCCCTTCCCCTCACGGCTGGCGAAACAAAAAAAAAAAAAATCGAAGAACATGGAACTAAAGTCCCTATATAAGAAAAGTACCGCCACCCTTTGACAAATGCCGCTTCGATCTCTCCTGTGTTATCCTGTATCTCCGATTGGACGACGATAGCGCGCGCTTTTCACTTGTTTATATTTTCTTTTTTTCCGCCTAAGAGCCATGTTGAAAGTCCTCTGCGCAGCCGCAGTCGCCGGCGGCGGCGGCGGCGCGCGCCCGGCCTGAAAGCTTCAACGTGGACTTTCTAGGTGCGCCACCGTCGACTTGGCTTTCGCAAGCAAAAAGTAAAGAAAAATCAAGCGCTTTAGGAGAGGAGGCGGCGGAGGAAAGAGTAGATGGCGGTACTTTTTTTATATAGGGACTTTACCTGTAACCGCTGTCGTAACACGCGACCGCGCAGCCTGTAAAGATGGCGGCAGCTGCCATGCCGAGATAATGGCGCGAGCGGAGAAGCCGGAGGGCAGTGCGCGTGCATAATGGTGACTAGACGACCGGGCATGGTCCTTGTTTGGGCTATGCAAATAAAGTGACTGCTGATTTCCAAGTATTGTAAGTTTTATTGAAATCAAAAGCAACAACTGCACCATCAACAGCAGAAATCTTTTTAGCTATGCTAACGAATATTTCATACTGCCGCTTTAACTTTGGTGTTGTCATGCACAAATCTCATGACAACACTTTACCCATCAATATGTAAATGCCGTAAAATGTTCAAAATGCCTCCCTTCCACAGCAACGCAAAGCATAAACCGCGCTCGCGTCAAGTCTATAACTCTGCGCAGTACAATTGAAATTTGGAGTCGGATATCTCGGAGCACGAACACGCTAGACTAATTCTTCCGACTGATACTGTGTAGAAACACGACTGCCTCTAAGTTTTCAGTAGAAACATACCCACTTACTGCAGTCGACAAAAAATAATTGTTCAATTTTAGTTAATTGGGCTGCTAACAGAGATAATTATAATCTCACTTTGTGCCCCCCTGGCCACATAACTTATTTGCACAGGTGGTATTCGCGTGCCTACCAGTGCCTAATTTTAAGAAAACCATAAAGCTTAGTTTTGAACAACCTGTATTATCAGGCACAGCCGCCAAGCACATGGCTGTATTGGGTAACGTCCTTTTCCTATAAGCTCGGAGAAACCGATACCTGGCTTAGCTATAGGGCTTCTTCCTCTTTCTGGGGTTTTACGTGCAAAAACCAGTTCTGATTATGAGACACGCCGCAGTGGAAGACTTCGGATTAACTTTGACCACCTGGGGTTCTTTAACGTGCACTACAACGCAAGAACACGGGCGTTTTTGCATTTCGCCTGCATCGAAATGCGGCCGCCGCGGCCGGGATGCGATCGCGCGATCTTGTGCTCAGCAGCGCAACGCCTGAACTGACTGAGCCACCACGGCGGGCTACAGGTGTTGCTCTAGTCGTATAAAACGTGGATTTATCGTGAGCGGAAACGGTGAATTTCGGTAAATGATAAAGGCTAGCATAATCATCATCATCATTGACAGAAGCTGACCCCCCCCCCTCAGAAAAAACCTGGATCCGCCCCTGTCCAAGTTAATTCATTGCTGAGTGGCTACAAGCTGCTTCAGTCAAGAAAACACTGCTGGATTACATGCACTTACCTGCATCTTGCTGTGTGTCATCGGCCTGCTTGGCATCATCACTAAGGCTGCCAATTCTCGAGTGGACGCAGTTGGGACAGGGTGGTGGCGGAAGGCAGGAGCAGGAGCCGCCAAGTTCTACCTGCAACAAATTTGCACAAATGTTCCTAGTCCTATCATGTCGTAATCTACTAAAATGCAGCAGTTGTCCGTGTAACGTGGTTACCAATACAAATAAAGGTAATCAGTTAGCTTCTTCAACACAACTAGAACCCTGACAATAACGAAGCTGAAGTTATGTTTATGAAAGTGCCAGCAAAGACGAAAAAGAGTGTGCAACCTGAACCTGAGCTCATGCCATCATGTGGTGTGCTAGTCAACTGCAAGCCTGTGATCTTAAAATGTCATTGTATATTTTTAACCTGCATTAATCGAAGTTCAACATCTCTTGACATAAATAAATCATCAAGCTAATTCAATTAACAAATTTCTATGGTCATTAATGCTATAAAGTGCAAGCTGCGAATGAAGCTGGCGAACCGGGTAGTGCTAACAAAGTGCTTCTCTAAATCTTATTCTTGTTTTTCTGCCTGTCTTGGCGCTAGCATTAGAATACACAAAAACGTTCACATTCTTGACATTTCACCCTGCTAATTTTTATTGCATAATGCATAATACTTCAGCAAGAGCAATAATGGTTCCTTTTAACAGTAAATTGTCGCAGAACAAGGAATGTCGCTGGAGCCAACGCATCGACAAGAGGACTTGTCTTATTCTCCTTGTCGAAACACTGGCTTCAGCAATGCTCTTTGTTCTATGGCTCTTCATCATTTGAAGTCTCTGTCTTCCTGTGTGTGTACATATGTCCTTTCAATGTTGCGTTGATGAAATTTTATTAACAGAGAATTAGTAATCGTACCTGACTAGAAATGCTGTCAGAGTTCCTTGGTACAAGAAAAAAGTATTTCTGAAAGGAAGCAGTACAACAGTACACAGAAATCTACTTTTACAACAAAATATCCTACAGCGATTAAGCCAACTACAGCTGTATGTACTTAAAATTGTTATACGTACAATAGCCAAGACAGGATTAACATGGTTGGGTTTATATGCAGCTCTCTGGGAGGTACAACTTGGCAATGAACTCAATTCTGCTTGCCAAATATACAAATACCAATATACTAACATAAAAATACAAATGAAAGAACCCTTTTTCCATAAAACACAAGAGACAAAATAGAAAATCGAGTGATAATAGCCTCCGCGCGCATGCCTAGTGCACACTGCCAAGAGAAACGTCGCGAAAAATGTAGCCAAACCGGAAAGACCGAGTACGCGCCGTTTGAAAACTCGAACAAAAGCTGATATACTCACCTGAGACGTCAAGAGAAAAATGGCACAGTCACTTCCTGCTGGTAGGCTTTCGTATGCATCCGGCAGTCTCTGTGCGTTACGATCTCTCACATCACAATGAAAGACGACGCAGTGCAGACCGCAACACTTCGGGTGCTTGCCACGGTCCGGCGAGCGGCACTTGTTCGATGTCAGCAAAGACGAAATAGGCGACACGCTGCTGCTGGCCGTCCTTGTCGTCGCAATCACGTAGCACGGAAAGAAGTTCCCACCGTTACTTGACGTAGCATTCGGTTGCACTCGCTCCTAACGCTGCGCTTTCAGGGCCATTCAACAACGAGAGCGAGCTTGCGCATGCATTCTGCAACACAACTACAAAATGGCGCCATGCTTTTGATGGCTTCGGTTCGGTGGCTAGAAGGGGAGGTGGTAGCAACGCAGCCGTCGGAGAGCGCGGCGCGTGTTGCAGTGATTCATGATGCCGAGTGGTGTCGCGCGCTTCGATGGTAAGATGCCTCCGCTGTAGCTTGGCTGCTGACGGAGCTAGCGAGTGCGCTCGGTTTGCATGATTCTTTTCGGTTTTTTAGCTCCACGGCTCGTTTCTGTTCGCATTCACGCTGTGCAGTTCTCCCTCCTTGTGGTGACAATATTTTTACACGTCTCCATGCCGTAAGAAGCCATGTCAAGTCACATGAAACGACAGACGCGCTGTTTTGCGCCGGGCTGCACAACAGGCTATGTTTCTGCTAGAAAAGCAGAAAAAAAACATCCCTTTCCTCGGTGCCTGATGACGATGAGGGTCTTAAAGCGGGTCAGTGGCCCGTGCCCCGTGCATACAAGGCCTTAGACAGGACTTCGAACATCTGCGAGCTGCACTTTGAACCCCAGTTGAATCATCTACAGGGTGTCCCAACTATCATGCAACACGATTTAAAAATATGCAAATGCCCCATAGCTGTACAGAACCAAGGCATTGTTGTTTGCCGTCGCTTGTAGATACTCACATTATTTTGGATTCCTCCTAATTACATATTTACTCCTAATTATTCAACTTCTCAAATATTATAATTCGATGAAAAGTGTCAATGTGAAAATTGTAGAAGTTAATGAACTACCGATACAACTTTCTTTTGGTCAATACATGCTACATAGAAGTGTTTTTCCGAGTGTGAAAGAAGTCAGCGAATACACCCAAAGTGCCTCGAGCGGCCAGTCGAGCGGCAATTTTGTGTGTATTCGCGGGATTCTTTCACGCTCGGAAAAACACTTTTATGTAGCACGTATTGAGCAACAGAAAACTGTATCGGTACTTTTTCAAGCTGCTCTACAATTTTCACACTGACACTTTTCATCTAATTATAACATTTGATAAGTTGATTAATTAACGAAGACTAATTATGTAATTAGGCGGAATGCAAAAATAATCTGAGTATCCACAAGCGACGGCAAACAACATTGCCTTGGTACTGTACAGCTACGAAGCATTTGCATAATTTTAAATCTTCTTGCATCATAGTTGGGACACCATGTATATTGGATCATTTAATCAAGTACTGTCTGTCGTGCTTTTGAGTATTCTTCATGCCTACACCGTTCTAGTTCATCACATTAGTGACTGAAATAAGTTTGTTTACTTAACTCCTATGTGGAATGATTTCTAAAGCATCATATATTGATATTAACCAATTTAACGAGCAGGATGCAGTGCATCGCAGTAATATGACCTAAGGAGCTCTTCACTGCGAGCCTAGAAATCGGTGCAGCTTTTTTCACCCACACCACTAGCATAATATTCTTAGCATTAGCTGAAGTCATTTTTTTTTCGCTCCCGAAGATTCGGGAAAGCACGTAGAACGCGTGCGACCGAGACCAGCGAAAAATATTTCTGCCGGCCGTGACGTGCCCGAATCTAATGCATCTTTAACACTTAACCGCTCATCAGAGGATAGCTGCTAGTAATTTATTGTCTCCTCTACTAACAAGGCACGATATGCATTAGCTTAACGCAAGTTATCTCAAGTATGCGACCGCTAATTGCGAACGAAAACGCCCGCTTCGAAACCCGCGGCACTAATCGCCGTGCCTCCGCGCCAGGGGAGCGATCTTGCTGTCGACTGCAGCGCCGCCGCTGCTGTCATGATTCCTTGCAACACTCCGCTACAGTGGTTAGAATAACTCCGCCGCCGCCGTTGCTCTCACTAGAGTGTACTAGACAATGGTCTAGCTCTCACCTAGAGGTGTGCGCCGTGTCGGTTTCGACCGGCGGCGGCGTGGTGGTCGTTTCTGGTTAGGGTGCCTCGATGCGGCGCTGGGCATCGAGGCACCCTATTCTGGTCATCGAGGCACCCTATTCTGGTCGGCGGCGGCAGCGCATCGAGGCACCCTATTCTGGTCATTGAGGCACCCTATTCTGGTCGGCGGCGGCGGCGTCGTCGGCGCCGCGCCGGGTATTTGATCGGCGGCGGTGCACTGCCATTTTTCGTTGGGGGCGGCGGCGCCCGCGGCGTGGGAACCGAAACCACAAATTTAAAGAGCTACTTCGCTACATCCTTCATTGCTAAATTGATTGAATTTCGGGGCTTTTCATAATAAGGGCGGAGAGGACCGAATACGGAGGCCTTGAAAGTGAGAGAAACGCAAAAAATTTTTATAATCTTTTGCTTTTTAGCCGACACATTTGGAAAAATATTGAGCACATATCTAAAGGCGCGTAAGGTGTGTTTGTTCATTTCATCCCCCCCAAATATGCCGATCCTTGCTTATTTTTTGCCTCGTAGTCGCAATTGTTTTCTTTTTTTGCTATGCCTTGGTTTATACGAGATATTGTTCCATTGAGCAAATAGTCAGTGAATTCGTCTAGAATTGCTAAGCCGGCACCGACGCACGTGACACTCTCTAGATATGTTAATCTTGCTTCCACTTGTCCTGAATGCTTTATGTAAAAATAAATAAAAAATAGAACAGAACTCTTCTATGACAATATATTGCTGGATTCAACTCTTAAGCAGTCCGTGAGGTGCCCAGATGCTGTAAACACATTCCCGACTGGGCAGTAAGTGAAATCACTTGTTCTGAATATTAGTGACCCTATGCTTAAGTAACTTTTCTTATAACGGTCTTTTTTCCCGGAAGAAAAAAATAAATCAAAATACTTTTTCTGTTTTTGCTTCAGGTGAATATTTTTTCAACGGAGATATGTGATGATGCGGTTCAAAACCAATTTGCTCAATTTGATAACTCGTCATCACCAGGTTGATAGAACCAAGTGCGGATTAGTAGAAATCACAGGCAATGCTCGGATGCACAATTACTTCAGGGGAAAAAAAGTTTTTTTAACCTGCACGTCGAAACTGTTTTATAGTTCAGTGCAGCTATCGGTGTCGTTGCATTCGATTTTTCGTATGAGTGTTCCAAAGAAACAGCACCATGCAGTAGGCATGTAGAAATAATTTTTTTTTAGGAAACGAACAAACTGGGAACAAAACAATGATTGGATCAAACAATTTCGTTCAGAGGCAAGATTTGCAAAGGCTGTAGTTATCATGAATTCACAAGAGTACCCACGACTGTCAAGCCGTCATTAGAGTGTTTTAGTTGAGCGTCTATACGGTCCGCTCCGCTCAGAGTTGCCCCGCTAAGCCACAGCGGAGCGGCGGGCGATTTTCACGTTTTAGTTATGCGTGTAGCGGAGCGGAGCGGAGCGGACCTTTCGTAGTTGCAGCGCCCTCTGGACAAATTCGGCGTAGCGAAACAAAATAAAAAAACCGTTTTGTCACTTTTACAAAGTACAACAAAAATATATAACTTATTTGTTCATGAAGTATCTAGACGGGTGCTTGTAATGCGTTACCGGTCCATTTTATCGAGTGGAAAATGAAGCTTCGACTTGGTGAACCCCACGTGATAGCCAGCGAGGTTGCATTTCGAATCCAATCCAATCCTTTGTGACGCCAATGCGCAGGCGACGTTTTTGTTAGCTGTGCGGTTCACTTTATTTCCTTAAAAAACAAGTTGGAGGTGTGTTACACATGTTATTCGCACTCGCACGACTGGTGCATCGATGCAAGGTGCTTCGTTGCATGTGCGAGAGAGGGCGCGTGCATCGCCCACCCTCGCTAGCGAAAGACGGCAGCAACGCTCCCCGCTCCGCTTGGGCAGCTTGTAAGCGGACCGTCATTCTCGCTCCGCTAGCCCGGTTGCGGCTAAGCGGAGAACGCATGCGCATTCGTGCTTCCGCACCGCTCAGAAGCTAAGCGGAGCGTAAAAACGCTCAACTGAAACTGTCTATTACGAGGTTCTGAGGCTGCTGTTCCCTCTCATAGCTCTATATTGCGCTTTTGAAAGAGGAGTTTCGGGCTGACTGGTGACGACACGCATGCGCAGACGCGCGGAGGGCAGCGTTGCTTTTGTTTTATGTTGCTTCATTGCTCCCCCTATGATTTTATGCGTGAGACAGGGAAAAAAATTAAGACAATACAAATCTCAAACGAAGCTGTATTTACTTTAAAACAAACTTTTTATTCCTTCTTCAATGGCGCGGCGATCGCGTCGAGAAAAAACGGCGGCGGCGGCGGCGCCACGAGAACAGTCGGCGGCGGCGCGCCGACGTCTCGGCGCACACCTCTACTCTCACCTCCCTCTTCTAGCCACCATAGCTTCGGCTTTGGATCACTTTGGGGCCGCACAACACATGCACTAGTTTCGGTTTTCTGTCCTCGCGTTGAAAAAAAAATTGTTTTGCTTACTGATAATTTTGCTTCACGTACATAATGTTCACGAATGAAACAGCCATGAATTTAAACATGCGTCTTGAGATACCCGCTACGTTCACTTACAGAAGCAAAACTTGCTAGTCCGAGTCCGATTACGTTTGAAATATCGTTATAGGGCTTCGGAGCGTGCTCGATGTGTGATAAAGACGCGGCGTATTTGCGCTTAATTTGCTTAACTATAACGGTGCAGCTGCACTCGATCTCTATCGAGTGCAGGTTGCACTGATGTAAGCTAGAATTATAAAGACGCCCGTGTTACAGTATAATCCAGTGCACATGAAGTTAAGAGAACTGCCTTTCCGGCACCAGTTCTTGCGTCTGTGTGCCGCTGTCACCAACTGCGGGCGTAAACATTCGGCGGAGATTTATCCACTCATTTTCTAGGAAGGTCGTTCACCGTTGGCTCATGGTGGTTTTTCATAAAATTTTCACCTTTATTGTGAAAGCGTTTATATGGACACAACCGGTAAAATTTATCTGTTGGCGTTGCCGTGAACTTACGTGTGAAGTCCAAGTGCAAAAAGATGCTTTCCCGCGCCGTTGACTGTGCGCGTGAGAGCAAGTGTTCGAGGGTAAGCCGAGATAGAGAGTGGCTAGATGGGCGCGCAATGTATATGTATATATATATATATATATGAGGAAACGTGATAACACGCGCGAAAGCCGGCGCAAGGGAGCCGTTGGTTTAGCACTAGGCTCCTCTTGCCGTTACTCTACACCGGTACTGTGCCATGGTCGCCCTAATGGAGATGGGTCCAAAGGCGGGGTGAGCCGAGGTAGCGTAATTTAAAGTTTCGGAGACGCGTTGGAGGAAAGAGGCAACAGAAGCGCTGAGTCCGCTCTGTTTGCGCTCTTCATCACGCCAGCGTTGTGACAGCAAGCGTTCGCGGTGATTGAGTGAGATCTGTTCATATCAGCACGTGCGCGCGTGACCCCATGCTTGTTAATGTAATTAGTAAACGAATGCGCACTGCAATTTATACAGCCGATAAAACTACGAACCTTGCTTCGTGCAGTAGTTTAATACATTGCTATAGCTATCAAAGCTTCGTCTTTCGGGCGAAACCGAGACTTTTTTGTTTTTATGTTTCTATGGGGGCTCAAAAGCAGTGTTGTGTACGTTCTGGTCTCGGAACACAACGAACCGCGGTAGCCCAGTGGCTGTGGCATTGTGCTGCAGAACTCGAGGTCACGGGTACAATTACAACCGCGGCGGCCGCATTCCAATGGGGGCAGAATGCAAAACCGCTCGTGCACCGTGAATTCCGGGAACGTTAAAGAACCCGAGCTGCTGAAAATTAATCTGCAGTTTCCCATTACCGTGTATCTCATATTAAGACCTTGGTTTTGGCAGACAAACCCTCAAAATTTAATTTTACGTCACAGAACTACATTTACAATCGGCACTGTTAAATGCATCCACTGAACTTAACTTTTACCTCGTTGATGTGCTCTGTTTAGTAGCCAATTCATTTTTTAGATTTACTAATGGTCAGAATCCAGGTATTCCTTAGCACAGGAAACCAGCTATCGCTTAAGCGTGCGAGCTGTAAACAGACATGGTCAAAGAAAATGAACATTGCAGAATATGGCACGAAAGAGTTAGACACTACATTGCAACCAGGACATAAAAAACCCTAAGGGTATGCCTAAACCAGAACTAAGCATAAAGCCAGAAGAAATCATCTGGTATTTTTTTATGCATTATAATATTTCTCTCATCAACTGCTGCACAGTCACAAAGGAGTCGCGATCTTTCACGACGAGTCTTCCCAAGCATTGGGAGTAAATTGACTCATGCAGGAGGGTTGACCATTGTTTTGTGATTCTACTCACACAAAAAGAGGTCTTAGCACAGAAAAAGAGAGTCATGTTGTTGTGACTAACTTTTGAGCTTTTTTTTTTTCCTTAGAGTGAGCAGAAGCCGAACATCTTCTCTCCCGCGCTGCATTCCCGCTTTCCTTCCTTCGCCTGCGAGATTCCAGTTCCTCTTGCGCCCGGTCACAAGATCGGCATTTGGTGCCACAGCTAAACGTCGCCTCCCCTCCCTCCCTCCCATCCCCCTACGGCCTTTCGCGCCACGGAAGTCGTCGCGTTTGCTCTCCGCCGTGCGTTCGCTCCCCGTGAAAGCGCGCGTCCCTCGCGTGCTTTCACGACATACAGCAGACAGCGCGCGGCGATGATTTTATCGCCCTTGGACTTTATACGGAACCTCATGGCGACGACGACCATGGCAGAAATCCTCTTGGAGTGTCCATATAATTGCTATCGCAATAAACTGTTAGGCCTAACGTTAAAGGACAGTAAGAGAGTGGTGTATATCACAGAAAAAACGGGGATAGCCGACATTCTAGTTAACATAAAGCGCAAAAAATGGTGCAGGGCAGCTCATGTAATGCGTAGCATGGATAAGCGGTGGACGTTAGAGTTACATAATGGATACCAAGAGAAAGGAAGCGCAGTCGAGGACGGCAGAAAACTAGGTGGGGTGATGAGGTTGGGAAATTTGCAGGTGCAAGTTGGAATCAGCTAGCGCTAGGCATGGGTAATTGTCCTACAGTGAACATAAATATGGGCTGATGATGATGATGATAAAGTTGTGCCGCGAGCCGCAAAACAACGCTGAGCGATGAGTCACCTGGGCTGCCTAGCAGCCACCTCACGGAGCGGCGAGTGCTTCGGCTCCTCTCCGTGCCGGGCACATGCTGCCTTGACATGGGACGTTAAGGAGAGGGAACAAGAGCATACGCGCGGCGCGCGCAGAGTTCGGGAGAGGGAAAGAGAAAATGAGAGCGAGAAAGAAAGAGAGAAAGAAAGAAATTGTAGTAGCATCAACGAGGCAACGCGCAGAGCTGCTGTCGACGCCGCGCGCGCTTCCCCGTGTCCCCGCGTTCGCGTCGAACGCGCGCTGTGCCCGTGATCACCTACAGCTTACTAGAACTGTGCCATGATTGCAGAAAGCGCCTCTGGTGGCGGCTCGGCAGGTTTCGACCAGCCATGCCCCGGCAACTGTGGAGGCGCAGCTCGTCCGTGTCGTCACCAGGGAGATAAAGCTCGGAGCCACTGCGACGGCGGCAGAACTCTCGTTGACTATGTGGCGAGTACATGTATTCTTGACATGGAACGACCAAAGACGATCCGGACACCCGAAGAAGAAGCCGCTCAACTTGAAACGCGTCACCCGCCCAAGCGAGAATCTACGCGTCGATGGCGAGCCGATTCGGAATATCATACCTAGGAGCACTTAGCATTTCCTAGCAAAACTTAGCGGCGAGTGCTGCCTAGTGAAACCTGCAAGAAAAGCTAAGTCGTTCACCAGCTCCGCTGTTTACTACAGCCTTGCACGACTAGTGCAAACTGTCCACGTTTTCTTTTTTTTATTGATTGATTGTTTTTCTCGCTTTCGAATAAAAGAGAACCAGAACAGAATCGATAATATCGCAGTTTAAGGGGATCATTATCTCGCAGTGCTGTCAAACAACGTGCGCGCCCGTCAATAGCGATGACTATAGACGGCACGCACTATACCTTCAGTTAAACTTCGACCATGCGCTCCGCTGTTCGCGTTTCATTTGACGCTGATAGTGCACAAGTTCGGAACGTAGACTACTCTTTCATCGTATTTCTTGCCTGTGTCTGTTTTGAGCTAAGCTCCTTTTGGAATATGATCAACACCATGATTCTATTTTTATGTCCACTGCATGACGAAGGATTCCCCCAGTAATCTCCTAATAACCTGTCGTGCGCTAGAAACTGGTAGTTGTGCCTACAAATTTCCTCATTTCATCACCGTAACTAATTTTCGTCCGTCCTCGATTGCACTTGCCTTGGAACCCATTCTGCATGTAACCCTAATGGACCACCCAAACGGGCCCTATGCATTTCACGGCCTGCCAGCCAGATTTTTTCACACTCTCTGCTACAATGGCTGCATTTGTTATCCCGCAACTTGACATTTCCCGGTGATTTAAAGTTCACCACAAATCGACATTTACGGCTGCAGAACTGACGGTGGTACGTGAGGCTGCCCGTTTTTTGAGAAATCAGACCCCTCACAAATGGACGGTGTTCTGCGATGAAAAATAAGCATTGCAAGCGCTGAAGTGCTTTTTAAAGAAGGAACCCTACCACCTGCTCATGGTGGAAATCGACAAACTCCATCACAGTGCCCAGCGAAGTGGTCACGTTATCACTTTTCAATGGATAAGTTGCCATCGTGGTGTGATTGGCAACGAACTCGCTGACGGCGACAAGATCGGCATTCTCATCCTCTGATGAAGTGCGGGTTGTCTAGTCGCGACCGGACACCAACTCAATGATCAAGGCACTCATGCAAGACCTTACAAAGACTCAGAGTGCACGCTGACAACATTCACAGACGACTACATATGATCGACCCAGACGCAAATTCCATTTGTCTCCAAAGCTTACGCGGAGGTAAACGTCATTTCTACGCAAGACTCGGCTGGGCGTCTCTTTCACCCGCCGTTACGCGCACGCCATCGGCCAGCCGAACAGCCGTGATTGCCAGAACTGTCTGACGCATGAAACGCTGGAACACATTATGCGATTGCCATCATATACAGGTATTCTGGAGCGAACCACGTTGGATAATTTCCTAGCCAGCGTTGGCTGGTAACCACTCTCCGAGGATGCTATTCTCGGTCAATGGCGTGACACTGCAACTTCAATTCGTACAACTGTAGCGCTGTTGAAGTTACTACATGAACCGAAACTAGACGAGCGGATCTATAGAGGCCACTGTGTAATGTGCGTAAGCCCTCACCACTCCTCTTATCATCGTCATCCATCCCAGTACTTTAACTCACTTTCCCTCTTCCCCAGTGCAGAGTAGCTAGAGCGCACAAGCCCAGATCCATCGTTGTCTTTTTGATTAATATAATCTCCCTCTCTCTCTCTTTTCACCTCAATGTCAAGCAGAATATCGGCTACCCCCACTTAACCCTATTGCAAAAACCAGCGTCTTCCAGTGCCTTCCAGTGTGAAACCAGCGCGTTGTTTGACACTGGATGGCACTGGGGACGCTGGCGCACGCTGGGAGTCACTGCGACACTGGTGAGATCGCTGAATAAGAGCTGGGTCACACTGGACGAGACGCTCGCTTCACTGCTATGACGCTGGGGTGCACTGGTGTGTGGTGTACACGCACTGGTTGTCGCTGGAGTTCGCTGGCTCGTACTGCAGAGACTGCGCTGGTTTCGTTTGTGCCGCACTGCCTGATATGTGCTGTTGAATATTAAATGCTTGATAAAATTTTATGGGCATCTCCTGTCCAAAAAACAGACTCCTGTCCTAAATAGCGATATAAATTGGGATCATTAATGTTTGTTTCGTGTTGGCGGTGTTGCAGCTTGGAATAAAGGTGCGTGAGCTAGCCCATGCATATGCGACACTTCAGATCACTTTCGCTTTGGGCATTTCCCCTGTTGACTTTGCGGATAGCTGTATTCGTGAACGAAATTACGCAAACGCAGATAACACTTCGTTTTCTAGTAGTTTGTACGCAATCGATGACTGCGAGTTGGCTCAGTATTGTACAGTCGACACGAAATCCAGCAGCCGTTCAGACGCGTTCGAACGGACCTCAGGAAGCCTGCCACTGATTGATATTATCGCACCGACGACAAAACTGTGGCGATTCGTGCGCTTCCACTTTCCCTGGTCTACTAAAAATAATAGTTAAAAGGTTCTGAAGCTCAAATACAAACTTTTTTGCATTCGCCAGGTACCCACACGGTGATCGCTCGCTTCCACCGAAGATTAGGCCTACAGTACCGCCGAGTCCGTCTACACTCTATCGGCCCATCTGGGCTGAGGAATCAACAAGTCTAACGAGGATAAATCACTCTAGTTCAGTTTTCCTATCGGTGTTTTAAACAGACAATTCTTTCGTGTCTACATTGTCAGCACAACAAGCGATGAGCTGGTGTTTCCAGCCGAGCTGGTAGCGCCACCTCCCGTAGGCGGCGGTAAAGTTAGGTTGGCTGTTAGTTGCTCCCAGGCGCGCATTCACGTTAGAGCAGCATGGTAGCTCGCCAAAAGGACGCGAAAAAGTCGCGAAAGTCCGGCACTTCTCCGTACTGCTGCGTGTATGGCTGCCATAAAAGCTATAGGAACACTGTTGGAAAACAACTGCCTGTAAAATTCTACCAGTTCTGGAAATCGTACGAAACTGAAAACAGACAACGTTGGATCACGGCTGTGCGGCGCGCAAGATAAACAACGCCTCGGACTTCGTCCATGAACGATCTAACTTTCATGTGCTTATTTCGCCTTTTGTACTCATGCATGAACAATTAATTTATTTTTTCCAGCCCGAACGGCGAGCACTGGCAGCCAGTGCGGAATCAGACGCACATTTGCAGTGTCCACTTTGTTGGGAACGAAGAGAGCTCGGTAGCTCAGAAATTTCGTACGGGCCGAATTAGTTCCCTCGTGCTACAAAAAACATGATGCCGTGTTGCCCAAGACTAAGCTCTAGAGGTACCAAAGGTGAGCGTCAGCACAGCTTGGAGCAAACTATTCTTTTTTTCGATTCTTAGTAGTCAATAACAAAGTGGCTAAAATAAGGAAGTCAGGACGTGTGAAGCGCGGCCGTAAGTGAGATGGGACAGAAATTCACAATAGCTTGTTTCCTTTTTTTTTTTCTTGAAGGCCTCTTGGCATCAAGGTTTGGCCGGGTGGAAGGCCTGTTCCACGCGCACGGCAAATAAGTGCAAGACGTTTGTTTGTAATCATTTACAAACACTGCCACAGCCAGCTAACCGCCCGCGCAGCCAGCCTTGCATGTGCAGCTCGCTTGTGTTATGATTCTCTCTCCTGCTGATAACTAAAAAAAGAGCCCAATTACTTACACATACGAGAATCAAAAAATAAAAAGCTCACCTGCAGTCGCACCTTGTAGCCTACGGATTTCATTTGTGCTATGCATCTCCCGACGATATCCGACGGCCCCGTTGCGCTCAGTAATTCCGCTTTGACACCATACACATGCCCAATCGCGTACAGTTTCCTCCGAATCGACAAGCAACTCTTCTTAAAGTAGCTGTCAACATTATTTATCCTGCGGAAACCGCAAAACAACACAGTGGTCGCTAACCGCTGCCATTTCCACAGGACGCATTAGAGGCGCACGCAAACTAGAGCACTGCACGGGCCGATTTTTTCAGCCCGGGCCCGGCCCGGGCCCGTTTTTACGTTGGGCGGCCCGCCCGAGCCCGATCAAAACTTTTATGGCGAGACCCGGGCCCGGCCCGAGCCCGGAAATAATCTACGTTACCCGCCCGGCCCGGCCCGCTTTACCTTAGGCCCGAGCCCGGCCCGAGCCCGACTCGAAACCGGCCCGAGACCGAAAAATAATGTTTTTCAGAGTTGAGACGCCCGAGAATAACTCGCTGCACGTCACATGCGCACCACCAGAAAGCCTGAGCCCGGCCCGGGTCAAAAAGCACACGCCGTGCCCGAGGCCGGCCCGAGCCCGTGAAAAAACTGTTCTACCCGGCTCGGCCCGGCCCGCGGGCCGGGCCGGGCCCGGGCTTTCGGGTAAGCCCGAGCCCGTGCAGTGCTCTGACGCAAACAGCCAACCTATGAGTGCTTGCCGGCGACACAGATGGCGCTGCATGTCCCGGAGCAGCAACGCCGCATAACGAGCTCTCTAGCTCTATGTGCTGTCGCCGAAGGCTGCCATCCGCATTAACCAACCGCTTCTCTAACGGAAATATGTGACTAAACATACGTGTCGATTGAAAAGCATTGTCGAGCTATGCAAATGGTGCATTACCTTTACGTGAAGAATAAGAAACGGCTGTCAAAATCGGCAGTAACAGCCCGTACAACATCCCGTGTCAGCGGTTCATATAAGGCTTTTTTCGTAGTTAATATAGCAGTTGCAAAGGAAATCAGTGTTGCAGCATTTCCAGGCATACTATGCAATACGGACAACAACATTTTCGTCCTGATAGAGGCGTAAGTTTTTGTTCAAGGCGATATCGCATCTACCATGTCTGTGCGAGACGTCTGTGCAAAGCTGCAACTGTGTCTGTGCGATGACATGCAAAGTACGAATCAATAATCACGAATCGTCGTGGCGTAATGGTAAGATGTTGGAATTGGGATCTCTAGGTCGGAGGTTTCAATCCTAGTGAGTTTTTTTGTTTTAGTTTTTTGCTTTTTTTATTGCATTACAACGCTCTCTGTTTCTGTATTCGAAAAAATATATAAGGTAGCCAGGCACCACGTACTTATCGCTCTTGAGCTGCATTTCGCACCAGTACCCAGCGCCTCCCAGTAGGCCGGGCCATGCCAGTGTCCCAGCATCCCGCGCATGACACTGGGCCCATATGCAGGCATGACACTGGGCCATATTCAGGCATGGCACTCGGCACTGGATACTGGGTTTTGCAATAGGGTTGCTCCCTGACCCACAGTGCTGTCTTCCTATTTCTTAACACCTAAAAGTTTTCGTTTCGTCGCTCGTTGCGCGGTCCTTAACTTCTGAAACCTCTTTGCTAACCTCCAAGTGTCAGCATCGTATGTAAGTACCAGTAGTACTAACATATACGTAGTAGTATTATTGTACGCTTTTCTTATCAGGAATAGTGGTAATCTGCCCGTCGCGATTTAGTAGTGCCTGCCGTATGCGCTCCAACCCTATTTTGTTCTAATACTCTAATGCTGCCTAATATTGTCTCTCACCTGTACAAATTAAAGGGAAAATGAGACATCCACCCAAATGTAGCAATTGCTACAAAGGAAACCCATATGGGTTCTTCGAAAAATACCGGTTCCTTTGTAGCAATTGCTACATTTCGGTGAATGTCTCATTTTTTCTTTAAATACTATTCTCCACCTAGCGGGATTCCGCTGAACTATTACGTTAATTACCTGTACAAGTGTGAAAAAATGTTTGCTTTTCTGACAGAGAACCCCGGCTCCGAGACTGCCATAGCGTCATCAACGGCCGATGGTCAAGCAGCTGTACGACGGAAAAGTACGAAATTATTTTTCCTAGCCTAAGTGCATGCGCAGTTCTTCATGATCCAAAACAAAAATTTCAACATCATGCAAGCTTCATAATTTCTGTTGGATACGAGGCCTTTGCATAATAGCCAGTCTATATATGTAGTTGGAGCTGTCCGTCGCGGTCTGTGAGAAGCGTTCTAGGTGGGCAGCATTCTTTGAAAATGTTTGTGCGGCGTATTCTACTTTGCTGTAAAAGTACAATTTCCACGTTCATTGATAGACCCGACATTTGACGCAATAGCCATAGGGCTCAACAATTTTTTCGGTATGTATAGTGTGCTTTTGGAGAAATAAAAATAAAAGTGTTAGCGATTGTAAACTGTCTTGTAATAGGTGCCTGTATATGCACCCTATTATTCACGTGCCATAGACTCCGTGCGTCATCGCAATCAATTCAGTTTGTTTTTAGTGACAAGAAAGCGGAGACGCCGACCAACATAAATAAAAACAAGCCGTTTCGGAACACACCCGAGGAGCCGAGGAGCCATACTCCGATTCCCTTTCATTGCACTTTTAAAGGCTCCAAACGGGAGCCTTTAACAGTGCAATACAAGACGTTTCGCCTCCCAAACGGGAAAGGCTCCCAAACGGGAGCCTTTCCCGTTTGGGCGGCGAAACGTCTTGTATTCTCCATGTCCCAGAAAATCCGGCGTCGGCGTGGATGTCGGCGTCCGTGGCGGAACAAAATCATCCCCAACCACCCCGACCGCTCAGGCCCTCCACGTGGTGCAGGGTTTTGGTGAACAAAAATGAATTTCTCACAGTGAAATTCGTGAGAAAAATGGTAAAGTACGACTTAACCACAACCTACAGACATGGTGGCGTCGGATTGTAATTTGAATGTACGAGAAAACATAATTCGGTTACGAGGAAACTGAAACACAAACCCCCTTTCCAGCATTTCTACCATACCAACACGACGCTTTCGGGTAATTTACTTGCGAAAATGCTATCCAGATGGCGCTCGCATCCTCCGCAGGTCAAATTGGGATTGCGCCTGCCTAATGCGTTTTGGACATGCGCGCGCGTCGGGGCAATAACAACCAATTAATAAAATAATAAATAAAGGTACTAGGGCCTTTACATTTTAATATAACACCACTTATATTGTCCCTGTAAAAACCTCTCCCCAGCAATGAATTTCTGTTTAAAAGTGAAGCCGACTTTAAGGGGATAGGTGTATGCTTGGTCTTTGTAAGCTGGCTTTCCCACGTTCGGTGTTGAGCTGAAGCTCACTGAAACAGAAATGCGATGCGAACGGGGCCCGATAATGCTATCGCGTTCGACTTTTAAAGGCGAAACTTAAGCGTCTTCCATTTTTTTACTTATTTCTGGTCGGCATCTTCTTTTTCTTTTAGCTATGGTTGATCCCTAGAGAGCCAGTTTTCGTAAAACACTGTACGTTAATTCCTTCTTGCCAATTATTTCGTCCAATATTTTAGAATTTTTATTCTGCTGCTTGTAATAGTGCAAAAAAGCTTTATTATCATTTATTTATTATTTCAATCATTCGCAAATACTGTAGCCCTTTTCAGGACTATACATGAGGTGGGACAGAACTTTTCTGAGAGTTATAGTAAGGAAAAAAACTCCGCCTCCATTCGAACCTGTGAAAGTAGATATACAGCGTAGCTGGAGCGGACGTTAAACTGATACCGCCACCCCAACTGATGTTAGACGACGACGTTAGACATGCACCATCATCACAAGTGACGTATGTACGTCACGTGCGCACTTGCATGTGTACGAATAAAGGTAATCGAAGCAGGTTCTTCTAAGCAGAAAAAAAAATGAAAGAACGCTTACCAGGTCGGTGCATACTGATACTACGCATATTTACAGCAGCGCACCAACCATAGCGACAGACATTATCAACGCCCACTAACGCTAAGCTCCCGCTGCTTCAACACACAGATGTTGTTGAATTACGGGTACCTTCCTTTTCTGTTCCTCCTTTTGTCATTTAACCATCTTCGTTTTTCTTCGTATTCCGATCTAGTTTTGAGAGGCCGCGCGTTACCAGGCTTTCCCGGGCTAATGACTAGTGCTTAAAGCTGGATCATCTGTAACCAGTGAAGTCCACATCAAAAGATGCCTGATGCAGAAAGTAATTGCGACAGTTAAGCAGTGCACAGAGCGCAAGCGGTCTAAGCCATGCGCAATGCCCTACAGTGCAAACATTTTGTATGTGCGGTGGTGCCAGGGAAGGAAAAAAAAGGAAAACAAAGCTCACCACTAACTCTCTCTCTCTCTCATCACTGCAGGCGCGCGAATAATACCTCATCGCAGGATTACATGAATATGCCTAAACAGGAAAAGCTTTTTAGACATTTATATTCATTGACACTTGTCGCTGCGGATGGTAGCTTCCACATAAACTATTAGATACAAATATTCTACACTCAGGAATGCGCTCAGCTCATGACTGAGTGCCGCCTTGCGTGTACGTGGTACCTCTCAGCAAAAGTTGTTTATGTAGCTTATATTGAAATGGCACTTTATTGTCAAAGAAAAACACAGGATATATATGTGTACTAATAGGAACCGCTTTATTCCAGCCGAGCTCGTCCTGCCACACAAAGATGAAGCTTTGCAGCTGATGATGATATATACAGATGAGGAAGTGTGCAATCGATGATGATATGTAGACATGATGAAGATAAAAGTCACGCATGTGTTGCCCTCCCAATATTTACAAAAATATTTGGTACGTTACCTATAGGGCTAGTTTTTGGTCCAATCTAATGTACATGTTTACGTAAGCCTTCTTAATGAGCGGGCCTGTAATTAATGGGTTATTCCTAAGCGTGCATAAGCATGATAGCAATGTAACTTTACAACCACAAGGAAAATACAAAACACAAACAGGACGAATGCAAATCAATTTCGCCACAACTACAAAAGCGCGAGATGTGTCTACTAAACAGAATATAAATGTCTAAAATTTTAACACAATGTCAAATTTTTAAAGGAAACTACAAAGTGCATATAAATTATACGTTACAATCCATTCCTATGAAAACAGGTTTGTAACCTGCTAGAAATAGCACGAGAACGACGAAGACATAGTAGTCACATTATTAGTTTAATTGCTACAGGATATATTTAAGAAAGCATACTTTATATGAGAATTTAACGCGTGCAAAGTTTATTTTGATTGGAATGGAGTTCCAAATTTTAGCACCATTAGATTGAAAAATCTGTCACCGTATAACTTCCCTGCAGGTAGAAAGATTAATGTTGCGATTGCGAAAGCTGCGTGTCTTGTGTTACGGGTCGGTATACAAAATAAACTTCATTGTAATGGAAAAATAGTGTTGAGCGTAACCTTTGCGACAACCACCGTTTTAATTTCGTTGAGATGTGATTGTAATATCCGAGCATTGGCAACCAATTCAGTGCTTGGACAATAAGGAAATGAGAACTTTAGAATTCTCAGAGCACATTTATGTAATTGTACATCCGGTGTTATGTACGTTATTTAATTGAAGCCCCATATTTTGCTGCAATAACTTAAGTTTGATGGAAATAAAGAAAAACAACGAAGTACGTTATAGGGTAATTCCACGCGAAGCGTCCCAGCCCAAAAAGCGACCATCGTTGATTTTCTTGACAAAAAATTTAGCTAGATGGCTATTGTGTGAATAAGGTTTTACCAAAGTATTTTCGTCGAAAAAAAATGTTTGATCACGTGAGCACTCTTTGATGTTTCCGCTAAGAAGCAATAGTTGGTTGGAGGTAGATTTTTTTTATTTAAGTCTGAAACTAGGTGTAACAACAAATTGTATTTTAGAGCATACTATGGGCATTCTTTTTTCATATGATGGGATAACTGAATGCGCTTTAGAATTTATCGCGTTTTATTTGGCTCAGTAAAAAGCATGAAATGTTGCGTTTTTAAAAATTTTTTCGCATAAACTGCGCAAATTTTTAAACTACAATATTTTTTCTTCCCTTTCGCATAATGCTATAGTGTATGCTAAAAATAATTTGAAATTCGTAAGGCATAAAGTTTTTTAGAAAAACACCTCCAAAGTAGGCAAAAGTGCATCTTATGCGAGATCCAGGCCACATTTAAGGCTTAAGGCCCTCCAGTTAAAAATATGTTCGATAGCTCAATATGCGCACCGATTTAGAAATTTTTATTCGAATAAATTTTGTTTGAAGCGAGAAAAAAGTTTTTGAAGTCAACAACCAATATCACCAGTAGGCGCAACTGCGTACGTGCCGCCGCTCCCCTCGTCGTCTGCTCGTTGTCGGCTGCGTGGTGCCGTCTGCCACCCAGCAGACGGCGGCTAGTATATGGGGTGATCATTTTTAGGATTTATGCAATTTTTAAAAATCGCCTGTAGCAGATATAATTCTAGTCCTTCAGCTGGATTGTTCAGAGGCGGACAATACTTGCACGAGAAATCGAAACGCATATTGAACTAATTAACAAAGTGCTAATTAACTTCCTAATTAAATACTTTATGGCGCCGAGTTTGAAGCCGCCCAGTTTGAAAGACGCATCCACTTGCAATGATTTTCCAGGATGACACCTATTTTTAGACATTATTTCCTAAAGTGTGGAACGAAATAGGTGGACGTTGCGGTTACTTTGGTGCTTCAATGCATAGATGAGCATTTTGTTAAACAAATCGAAGTTGCGCCCGAAAGTCGAAACATCGATTGCCATAGCAAATGAGTGGACAGCTATAGGAAGTTCGGAAATTTGCAGGCGCAAGTTGGAATCAGCTGGCGCAAGACGGGTAATTGGAGATCGCAGGGAGACTCATCGTCCTGCAGTGTGCATAAATATAGGCTGATGATGATGATAATAGGACGTAAGGATAGTAGTTTTATCGGCCGTATAAACTTGTAAACATAGGCATACTAACTAAATTAACAAGCACGGTTCCACGTGTGCACAAGCAAACATGAACACATCTCACTCCTCGGTGACAGCGGAAACTCCCTGTCAAAACGTTGGGGTGAGGCAGCGCGCAGCAGCAGCCAGCGAATTGACCTTCGTGCCGCCCGGAGTAGAAGGCTCCTGCCCTCCCTATTCGCGGGGAGGGGGGAACGTGGGGAATAGGAAAGGGGGCGTTCTACTCCGCGCGGCTTTTATCTTGAAAGCGATCTCCGTCGGGCACAGAGTCCGCCCTCAGCTGTGTTTTCGCAGCTTAGTTCGCGTTGATGTGAGTGCCAGCACGAAGGTCCCCCGCAGGGGCGTCTGCGTCAGCAGGCGTTTGGTGTGTTGGGACACCACGGACCCGAGCACACGAGGGTCGGACCCTCCCGCGTCTAACCGTGTGCGGCTTAGCCGTGTCCGGGGAAAAGGGGATCCTGGAGGTTGAGCCGAAGCCGGGTGTTTGGACCTTTATGGCCCCCTGGCGGAGTCAACACACCTCTTTGGCTTAGGCTTCACGTAGACGGCACCCCCGGACTGACCCACACGGGGGAAATCGGTAGTTGCCTTTTCCTACCTCTCTCTCCCTCCAACCTTCGTCTTTCTCTCTCACTTTCCTTCTCTCCTGTCTTCACTTCGTTTTACTTCCAATTTTCCAGGCAGCAAGGGTTAACCTGGTGTAGTTTATCCATCCTTGGGTCTATTATATTAGGTTATAGTGGCCATGTACAGCTGGCGTCTGCATCTCCTTCGGGTCTTGTACCGTCCCCTTGTTGGGCTCGGTGGTGGGCGGCTGGCATAGCTACCAAAATCATTGTTACCTTATGGCTTTATCGGCATTACCCCGACTCCCTGATCGCTCTCACAAACGAGGGCGCACCGAAGATATTTTTCAATTCGATGGCAGGAAATTGCAAAACTTCCCCAGATTTCATGTTATCCATTCCGATAAACCCAAAAAGACGGTGAGAATGATCTCACCCTTTCTCGTTTCGAAAAGTCTGACCGAAGCTCTTGGAGCAGGCTAAAAAGCGTCGAAATTGGCTAGTGGCGACCTCCTTTTGGAACTTCGCGATGTGAAACAGCACGAAAAGCTTCCTAACCGAGTGTCATTTGGGGAGATCCCAGTGACAATATCCCCACACCGAACTATGAACACCAGCCGTGGTGTTGTCTCCGACGATGACCTCATGGAACTGACAGAAGCTGAACTGTTGGAAGGTTGGAGCGAGCAAAACGTGATCACTGTTAAACGAATCATGCTAAGACGGGACGGCAAAGAGATCAAAACCAAGCATATAGTACTTACTTTTGGCTCAAGCAATCTGCCCGAGACAATCGAGGCAGGCTATGTAAAGCTACGGGCTAGACCCTATGTACCAAACCCTCTTCGTTGTTTCAAGTGCCATCGTTTCGGCCACAGTTCCCAGAACTGCCGAGGCCGACAGACATGTGCTAAATGTAGTTCCAGTGACCATGCCTCTGAAACATGTGAAAACACTCTACACTGTGTCAATTGTGATGGCGAGCATGCCGCATACTCGCGCTCATGCCCGTCTTGGAAGAAAGAAAAAGAAATAGTCACGATCAAAGTAATGGAAAACATAACTTTCAAAGAGGCTCGCAGGCGGGTGTCATACCTGCCTAAAGTCAGTTTTGCCGAGGTGGCGCGTCAGGGGGCAGCGCCACAGCGGCACCCGGCGGCTGTCCGGTCCACACAGAGTGGGCCGGCGGTGACTCCGCCGAGGGGGCGGATTCACCGCCCCCTCGGAGTCACCGCCGAGTCACCGCCGAGGGGGCGGATGGAGTCACCGCCGGCCCACTCTGTGTGGGCGGTCGAGATTCTCTCGACCGCCCAAGAAAAGAAAGATCTCGTGTCATGGCGCCTGCAAAGAGCCCCGTGAGCTAATCTTCATCTCTTAAACACACAGCACAAACACATTTGTCATTATGGAGACACAAATACTACAGTGGAATGTCAGAGGACTTCTTCACAACCTCGACGATATTACAGAACTCCTACACAAACACAATCCAAAGTTGTTGTGTGTTCAAGAGACGCATCTGAAACCCACAAATACAAACTTTCTTCGTCAATACACCATCTACCGCAAAGACCGTGACGTGGCGAACGCCTCGTCTGGCGGTGTAGCAATAGTTGCCGAAAAGTATGTAGCTTGTCAATATGTCGCCCTTCAGACACCCCTAGAGGCAGTGTCAGTTCGGACAATTCTTTTCAGTAAGTTGGTAACCATATGCACCATTTATATACCCCCGAATCATCATCTCGAGAAAACAGATTTCCATAACCTCATTGATCAGCTTCCCGAACCCTACATAATCGTGGGAGATTTTAACGCTCATAACACGATGTGGGGAGACTCACGATGCGATACGAGAGGTAGATTCATAGAAAACTTCCTCGTGAACTCCGGTGCATGCCTCTTCAATAAAAAGGAGCCAACCTGTTATAACCTTCATCACAATTCATACTCATCAATAGACTTGGCGATTGGTCCTGCTTCCCTTTTTCCCGACTTGGAATGGAGTGTAATCAAAAACCCATTCGGAAGTGACCACTTTCCAGTCACACTAAACTTAGTAGCCCAACTTAACTCCCTTCCGCATGTCCCTAGGGGGAAACTAGCCTCCGCCGACTGGAAAGTTTTTAAAGAATCGACATTTATATCACGAGATTTTATCAGCGAATTTAGCATAGACGACGCAGTAGCGTATTTTACCGCTTTTATCATCGACGCAGCAAACAAGTTCATTCCACAATCAAGCGGTAGCTCATCCAAAAGACGAGTGCCGTGGTGGAATGGTGAGTGCAAGGAGGCGCGCAAAAAACAAAATAAAGCGTGGGGCATACTACGTCGATCCCCAACTGAAGAAAATTTCATAAAATTTAAACACACTAAATCACAAGGAAGGCGAACGCGACGACAAGCTAAGAGGGCAAGCTGGGAGAGGTTCCTATCCGGTATTAATTCATTCACACAGGAGGCAAAAGTATGGAATGGGCTTAGGAGGCTTAAGGGACAACAAATTCATTCATTGCCCCTGGTGGATAAAGAAGGAAATAAGTTGGAAGACCAGGCTGACGCTCTTGGTGAACACTTCGAGCGCGTGTCTAGTTCCACCCACTATTCGGAGAGCTTCCTGAAATATAAAGCAATAGAAGAACGTAAGCCTCTGAACCGGAAATGTCGCCCAAATGAACCTTATAACCGTCCTTTTGCTATTGCCGAACTTAAAGCTGCCTTGTCAGCTTGTCAGAGCTCTGCACCGGGTCCGGATAGAATCATGTACGATATGATCAAGCACTTGCACTGCGACACGCAAATCACACTACTCACACTTTTCAATACCATCTGGGCTGCTGGGTATCTTCCATCTAAATGGAAAGAAGCTATTGTCATCTCAGTTTTGAAGCACGGCAATGATACTTCATTGCTGACCAGCTACCGGCCTATAGCGCTTACGAGCTGCCTTTGGAAGCTTTTTGAGAAAATGATCAATCACCGTCTTGTACATTTCTTAGAGTCGAACAAAATGCTTGACCCATTTCAATGTGGCTTTAGGGAAGGCCGATCTACAACCGATCACCTCGTGCGCATCGAAGCAAACATCCGTGATGCATTTGTACACAAGCAGTATTTCTTGTCTATATTTCTTGATATGGCAAAGGCGTACGATACGACATGGCGGTACGGTATCTTACGAGACCTTTCGCACATGGGCAATCGAGGCAATATGCTTAGCACTATAGAAAGCTACCTGTCTAACCGTACTTTTCGAGTCAGAGTTCGTAACGTATTGTCCCGCCCATTTATTCAAGAAACTGGTGTGCCACAAGGGGGCGTGCTTAGTTGCACCCTTTTCATTGTGAAAATGAATTCCCTTCACAAAGTCATTCCATCCTCAATGTTTTATTCAATAAATGTCGATGATGTGCAGGTCGGATTTAAGTCTTGTAACCTTGCAATATGCGAGCGTCAGGTTCAGCTCGGACTGAACAAAGTGTCAAAATGGGCAAATGAAAATGGTTTCAAGCTAAACACTCTCAAAAGCTCCTGTATACTTTTCTCTTGAAAGAGAGGCCTAATACGAGATCCAGATATTATGGTGCATGGACAACACATACCAATCAACACTCAACACAAATTTTTAGGCATTATACTTGACACAAAACTAACCTTCATTCCTCATATCAAGTACCTCAAAGCTAAGTGCCTGAAAACAATGAACATCTTGAAAATACTGTCACACACAACATGGAGTAGCGACAGAAAATGCCTCATGAACATCTACAGGAGCCTTGTACGATCGCGGTTAGACTACGGCGCAGTAGTGTATAACTCTGCTACCCCGAGTGCTCTGAGGATTCTGGACCCTGTGCATCATCTTGGTATCCGCCTGGCCACCGGTGCCTTCAGGACAAGCCCTATACAAAGCCTCTATGTTGAATCGAACGAATGGTCCCTTGATCTACAACGATCATATTCTACTTTTAATTACTTTCTGAAAGTACACACTGATAAAGACCATCCTTGTTATCCTACCATCAACGGTATGACCTCTGCAACACTTTTTCATAACAAGCCTCCAGCAAGAGAGCCACTCTCACTCCGTGTGAGGAGGATGAGCGAAGATATGGACGTTCCGCTTCTTGAAAATCGCCTAATCGCTCCTGCTAAGCCGTTACCGCCGTGGTTGTGGCAGATCATTGACTGTGACACGTCATTTGTTGAGGTAACGAAGCACGCTCCAGAGGCCCACATTCGTATGCATTTTCGAGAGTTACAGTTTAAGTACTCGTGCCCAGAATATTACACAGATGCGTCTAAATCGCATGCCAGCGTGTCTTATGCAGCCGTCGGCCCATCCTATTCGGAGTCAGATGTTCTTCACCATCATACAAGCATCTTTACGGCAGAGGCGTATGCACTATGGTGCGCTGCGAAACACATCAAGCAGTTAAAACTACATAAGACGGTCATATATGCAGACTCGTTAAGCGTCGTTAAAACATTGATGTCATGCTGCAAACACAAAAATCCAGTAATTGCAGAACTTTTCTCACTCCTATGTACTATTTATGCCTCTGGCCAACGTGTAACGGTATGCTGGGTGCCTGGACACAGAGGTATTGAAGGTAACGTGCTAGCAGACCGAATGGCAACTTCCTTAGATACAAAATCTTGCAACCTGTCCATAGCTGTTCCAGTTATAGACCTAAAGCCATATTTGCGGAAAAAACTGAGAACATACTGGCAACATAAGTGGGACGCTGAAATCCTTAATAAGCTCCACGTGATTAAGCCACATTTAGGGTACTGGCCATCACTGACCAACTCGAGACGAAGTGATGTCCTATTCTGTCGTCTCAGAATATGGCACACTTATGGTGCACATAGTTTTTTGTTGACTGGCGGCGAACCTCCAATGTGTAGTAGATGTGGGAACACCCTCAGTGTTCAGCATGTCTTCCTGGAATGTCGCGAAGCACAAGCCGAGAGGGAAAAACACTTCCCTTTAGCATATAGACAGTGTATACCACTTCACCTGACACTGTTTCTAGGCAGAGAACCGCTTTTCGACATGAAATCTGTTTTAGCATTCTTAAGTGACGTCCATACGCTCAACGTATTCTGCCCATGAAATTTGTAGCACGGCCTCCTGCGAGAGGCCGCTGTTGCGATGTCAACCCTTGTTTATAGCACATGCCTCCAGTCCCTTGTACTCAAGGTACCTGGTGAGGCTGTTGTGCTACTCGTTGTCAAGCATCACCTTTTCATTTTTAAATACATGTTATCACAACCTTGCTGCATATTTCATACTCATAGCATACGCCACTTCAGTCACTATCATTACTTTACTACCTATATGTTTTACGCCATTTACAGCTACAGTTTTTAGGCCCCTTTACAGCCATGTCACATCTACCATTAGAAACTCATTGCGTGCGTCATAGCAGCTCATCGATAACATTACCACTTGTCATGGCGCTCTTTGGCCATACCTGGCCCTTGCGCCATAAAACACCACACATCATCATCAGCACGAAGGTCAATTCGCTCCCTGCTGCAGCCGCGCTGCCTCACCCCAGAGTTTTGACAGCGCGTTTTTAACGGTCATCGAGTGAGAGGTGTTCATGTTTGCTTGTGTACGCGTGACACCATGCTTGATAATTTACTTGGTATGCCTATGTTTACAAGTTCATACAACCGATAAAAGTACTATCCTTACGTCCTATAACTGTCCACTAGTTTGCTATGACAAATGAAGGCTTAGACTTTCGGGCGAAACTGAGTTTTATTTAACAAAACGCTCATCTATGCATTGAAGCACAAAAGTAACCGGAACGCCCACCGATTTCACCCCACACTTTAGGAAATAATATCTCTAAATTGGTGCCATCCTGGAAAACTATTGCAAGTGACTGTGTCTTTCAAACTCGGCGGCTACAATTTATAAATTGCAATATGCCCCGTAAAGTAATTAATTGGAAAGTTAATTAGCAGTTTGTTAATTAGTTCAATACGTGTTTCGATTTTCCATGCAAGTATTGTCCGCCTCTGAACAATCCAACTCAAGGACTAGAATTATATCTGCTACAGGCGATTTAAAAAATATTTAAATCTTAAAAAAGATCACCCCATATACTAGCCGCCGTCTGCTGAGCGGCTGACGGCGACGCGCACCCGACAACGAATAGACGACGAGGGGAGTGGCGGCACGTACGCAGTGCCTACTGGTGATATTGGTTGTTGACTTCAAAATTTTTTTCTCGCTTGAAACATAATTCACTCGAATAAAAATTTCTAAATCACAAGCTAAGAGGTCGGTGCGTTTGAGGGGCGATTTTGCTTCGTCAGTCAGTAACTGCCCTTAATAATACCGTTTTGGAAGGCGCAACTCGAACGCGACGATGCGAGACGGCGCGAATACCAAGCGCGCAGCAAGCGTTTGCGCTCGCCGGATGGTAAACAAAAAGCCTTTTGCCCTCGCCTTGTCGGTTGCGGCAACTGAAGGCGCAGCAGCACTCCATCACAACGAAGTTCTTGGCCATAACACGTTTGATCCGTTTGTGCGTACAGCACTTTCGTCGCAGAGGCCCGAGAATGGCGGTCGGAGCGCGCTGAAAAGGAAAAAAATAAACAAAACCGCAATGCGTGCTTCCACGTGGCACGGGTTGGCCAATGGGGGAGTGGAGGAGGCTGGGGCGACAGTAGGTGGCGAAGAGGAAATGCCGGGGCGGCAAGATCTAAGAATGGCGCAACTTTTTATATATAGGGGCTTTAACCCGTCCCGGAACCGCTACACAGATATGCGGATTTCGTTTCTTGATCGGTCGTTTATGAGCGCTGAAATAGTGGCGCTAACACGCGCTTGTTTTTGTATACCGCATATTCTTTTCTTTAATAATTCCTTTCGTGAATCTCAACAGCTTTGCTAAAATCCACCTTCACAGCGTGGATTGGACCAACATATTTACTCGATGTCTTGGCAGGCTCGTGATAACACATGAACTACCGGTCAATAATTCCATTCATTTTTTTAGGCTTAATGCAGTGGGGAAGACAGTCCGCAAGCAGAGAGAGAATGACGAAATCCGGCAGCCCGGAGAGTGCGAGACAGCGACCGACGCTCTTGAGTCAAGCCTGTTGGGTAGCCCCTAGTAGTTTTGTAAATAAACCCCCTTATAGTTTGGTGGAAAGGTTCGAGGTATTCTCCCAGTCTCTCAACCTGGAACTGCGAAGCCGTACATTACCTTTAGCGTCAGCGAACGCACAAACCATCGCCGATGTTGTCAGCTTGTGCTAGAGTTTCGACGAATTGCGCAAGCAACGCGCCCAAACTCGCCGCCCTCTGGAACAGAACGACTGCATCGCGGCATTGACTATGGGCGACCAGAATGCAGGTCGTACGTGAGGAGGTCGCCCGACAGCTCTCCATTTTATCGAGCACGCCCGAGCCAGCCCAGGCAGAACACCTGACCCCAGTCACACGCCAAGTTTTACAGGAAGAGGTCACTGACTCCTTGCCTTTCGCTCGTCCGCCACCTCCGGAGCCTGCACCCTTGTGGTATGCCAAGTCGTCGCTGCCGGGTCGCTTCGTCAACCGATCTATTCTTCCGTATCGGCACCCTTTCGGCCCCCACCAGTTCCGTTCAGCCACGAATCCATGGCTGCAATTCAGCCACTTATCCCCACGAATCCATGGCGCACTGCGGACAATTGCCCTATACGTTATGCTTGCGCTTTTTGAGGACATGTGGCATGCTTCTGTCGCTGTCGCCCTCCTGTTCCAATAGATGTCATGCGACCATCTGCTTACGATCCTGGGCGCTTTGACGGCGCAGCGCGGCTACAATAATCCTCTTCGTCCGAGCGCATGCCCTCAGCTGCCCGCCGATCTCCATCCCCCCGACGTCGCTCTCCGTCACCTATGCGCGTCGACCCTGCCCTTCTGACGCAGAAAACTAAGCGTCGCAGTTCCCGAGGCACGAACTGCGCCGTCGTTGAAAAATTCAAGTCCTCGAATTTCTCCATCGAATCTCATCGACGTTATTGGGGATGTCTTTCGTACCCTTGCGCTTGTGGATACTGGTGCTGCCGTTTCAGTGATTGATTTAAATCTTTGCCGCTTGCTTTGGAAGGTTACCACGAGGTCAACGGGATCGCATCCATACCGCCAGCGCACACCATATTCAGCCGTTAAACGCCTGCACTGCCCGCGTCATAATTCAAGACGTTGTTCATCCCATTGAGATTCTTGTGCTACCAGCCTGTTCGCACGGTGTCATCCTCGGTTGGGATTTTCTTTCTCGCCATCATGCTGTTATTTAATGTGCTCGTGCCGAGGTTGCGTTCTCTGCGTTGTATTCCACATCGTCTGCACCTACAATGGAAAAGTTGTTTGTCGCTGATGATACGAACATATCACCCAGTTGTACTGTGCTTGTCCCCGTGTTTTGTACAGCTGTTCGTGAGTCCACAGTTCTCTTTACACCCTCCGAGACCGTTCAACACCGCAGGAATCGCACGTTGCCTCTTGCCGTTCTCGAAATGACCAATACTGTCACATCCTTATTTGTTACGAATTAGTTGCCGGTTCCCTCAACCTTACTCCGTGGAGAGTGTATCGACTCAATTCAGGCATTCGACGTATCCTCCATCTTCTGCCTTTACGACGTGGACAACTTGCACTTTAGTGCACTGGCACCTTCTGCTAGTTCGGCTGACCACCCACCTTTAAGTATGTTCGGCTCCGCCATCAACGACGAATTGCAGAGGCGCACCGCGAGAAACGTCTTGCACTACTCCACCAGTTTTGAGGCTCGTTTGATTGCCAGAAGACGTCATTAGGCCGCACGCATACTGTTCTCCATCCGATTGACACCGGCTCGCAGGCGCCTCTGCGACAGCGCCCTTACCGTGTATTCCCTGCTGAGCGTCATGTGATCGCCGAAGAAGTCGACGACATGCTTCAGCGCGGCAACATTCAGCCTTCCTGCAGTCCTTGGTCGTCGCCTGTAGTTCTTTGTCAAGAAAAAAGACGGCTCAATCCGCTTCTGCGTCGATTGCCACCGATTGAACAAAGTTACGCGCAAAGATGTGTATCCCCTGCCACGCATTCATGATGCGCTGGACTGCTTGCAAGGAGCCGAATTCTTTTCATCACTAGACTTAGGATCCTATGGCAGGTTCCTATGGCACCATCCGATCGCCCGAAAACTGCCTTCGTAACTCCCGATGGGCTTTACAATTCAATGCTATGCCCTTCGGCCTATGTAATGCCCCAGCCGCATTCGTAAGGATGAGGGACAGCATCTTGCGTGGGTTGAAACGGAAGACGTGCCTGTGATACCTGGATGATGTCGTCGTTTTCTCCCCTGATTTCGACAGTCACCTCCGTCGTCTTTACGATGTACTGAGCTGTTTGACGCGCGCAGGCCTTCAGCTTAACATCATGAAGTGCCGATTCGGAGCTCACAAACTCACCATCCTGGGCCACGTATAGTCTCGAAGGACGGCGTCCTTCCCGATCCGCAGAAACTTCGTGCTGTTGCAGCTTCGTGCTATAAGGGGTTTATTTACAAAACAGCTAGGGGGGGGGGGGGGGGGGGGGGGGGGGGCTACGCAACAGGCTTGACTCAAGAGCGTCGGTCGCTGTCTCGCGCTCTCCGGGCCGCCGGACTTCGTCATCCTCTCTAAATGCTTGCAGACTCTCTTCCCCACCACATTAAGAATGTTTCTGTTCAGGCATCATTTCTTAGGAGTGCCATCCTCGTGGCAATAACATGATGCTTCCGTATCATCCATCACATTCTAAGCTGGTAAAACAAGTAATCGCTAACCTGCAGTGCGTTCCAGAAATCATGCTCCCGTAAAAACAGAAGCTTTGGCATGCAAAAAACCCGCCGTGGTTGCTCAGTGGCTATGGTGTTGGGCTGCTGAGCACAAGGACGCGGGATCGAATCCCGGCCACGCGGCCGCATTTAGATGGGGGATAAATGCGAAAACACCCGTGTACTTAGATTTAGGTGCACGTTAAAGAACCCCAGGTGGTCCAAATTTCCGGAGTCCCCCACAACGGCGTGCCTCATAATCAGATCGTGGTTTTGGCACGTAAAACCCCATAATGTTTTATTTTGGCAAGCAAAAAGAGTGTCTATCGGACACAGGATACCCTGACCATGTACTGGTATCAGTAGCAGAAAGTGCGTTAAGTAAGTTAAAGAAACAGAATGGCACGCACATGAGTAGTAGTGACAATATGAAAAAGGTTGGAGTGTCGTATTTGCATAAGGTATCACACGGACGACAGTTTAAAGCGGTGACTGGGCCTTTTCGGTGTGCGGGCCTCCAAACATGGTTGTTTCTGGAAATAAACACTCAGTTAAAAAATTGCAGGACGTTTAAGCTTTGCCTTTAAGAGTGGAACGCGATAGCGTTATCGGGCCCCGTTAGAGCACCGTTATCGAGCCCCGTTGTAAGCCGTCTTTCCCACTGCAACACAGAACGTGGGAAAGCCAGCTTACAAAAACCAAGCTTGCACCGTACCCCTTAAAATCAGCTTCACTTTTAAACAGAAATGCATTGCTGGGAAGACTTTTTTGCAGGGGCAATATAAGTCGTGTTATATTAAAATGTGAAGGCCCTAGCCCCCTTTTTTATCATTTTATTAAGTATTTGCTGTTGCCCCGCCGTGCGCGTGTCCAAAGCGCATTAAGCTGGCGAAGGCCCAATTTGACCTGCCCAGGATGCGAGCGCCATCTGGATATCATTTTCACAAGTAAGCAACCCGGGCTACAAATGCTGGAAAAGCGGTTTGTGTTTGAGTTTCCTAGTAACAGAATTATGTTATCTCGTACAATCAAATAACAGTCCGACGCCACCTTGTCTGTAGGTTGTGGTTAAGTCGTACTTTACCATTTTTCTGACGGATTTCACTTGAGAAATTCAATTTTTGCCCACCAAATTCTTGCACCTTGTGGAGGGCCTGCGTGGTTGGAGTGGTTCGGGATGATTTTCTCCGCCACAGACAACGACATCACACGTCGACGCCGGTGCCGACGCGGAATTTTCTGCGACGCGGTGCCTTTAATGCTTTCGCGTTAAAAGTTAGCGGTTGTCCTATTGTCTCGTTATTGTTCGTGTATTCTAGCGCTATGATCCCCTCTATTCTTTCTAGAGTTTGTGGAATCCCTGTACATGAGCTGTATCTTTCACATTGCTTGTCATCTAATATGTGACCAGTCTCAGCCGTTAACCTTTTAGGAAGCGTACGGGCCACAAACTGACCGAAAGAATGGTAACCGCCAACAACCTTTTGAGCGTTTTGTCTACGCATTGTCATTATACAAAAGTGAAATAGAAGTTTACAGAGAGTTCATGTAATACTTCAACTTGATGCACAACGCCTTCTTCCAGATGTTACAACATTTTCCACCGCCGGCATGTCGGAGCCCGCCCATGCAGCAGGCGGAGACGGTGGTGAAAACATGGACGAGGTGGACGACTTGGCCGGCCGCCGTCCTCGCACTCTCGGACTGCGCGCCTTGGCACAGGTGCGGGAGATGAGCACTGTCTGGCAGCGTCGGACCCGCTCTGGGAGCAAGGCGCTGCGCCGCGGTGGCACCGCTACCATCGCCATGCAGCCAGCGGTCGAGGCCGATGGTCAGTCGGCTTCCTAAGTAATCAAATACGTACCATTACAGCGTCACAGGACGATGCGAGAAGGACGGAGAAGAATGGTGGCACGTTTTCGTATCTGTGTCTGCGGGTGCACAGATTATTACTTATGAATGGAGAATGGATTATAGGCAAATGCCTCTTGCTTCCTGCGCGTCTCGGCTTCACCTTTTTGGTGTAGGAGCACGAAATATGATTTAAGGATTGGTTTAGCACTCACCTTATTGTACCCATAAATGCCTATTTCTGTTCATTAGGCGTATATTGTCTTGTTTGCTCTTAGCACCTGAAAATACTTTTTGCGGGCGCTATTTTGATTTCGAAAGCGCATTCAGGCACTTCTTTCCCCAAGATCTGGCAGCATTGGCAGACACTACTGCTAGTGGCAACGCGTCTGGCAATATAACCCAGCAAACAGGTTTTTGTATTATTGTCCCGGTTAGTTGAGCTTTTGAGGTCCTCTTATCATGTACCAGTTCGCAATGCCAGGGGAAAGATGTCCCCAAAAGCATCTTTCTTCGGCAGTGGACAGATAACTTCATGTTAAACTGCAGGTGGGGATTCGTAAGAGAATGTCACAGTGTTTTAAGAAATATGTAAATGAGTCTTTAGCTTGAAGAGACTGTTTTATGTATTTCACAGCGCCTGTGTTAGGAAGTGTGGGAAGTCAGCTGGAAAAACTTTCCACAGTAGTTACGCGGTACCTTTCTTCGGCACCTTCGCTCCTTTTCAGGTTGTCTGGACATATCAGCCGATGGCGGCACGTCTAAACTCTGCTATAGATGAGCAGTAAACGCAGCCTCTCTCCCCGCCCTTCCCCGCTCTGTTTATTTTATAAGGGCATGTAAGGGAAAGCATAATCCTGTTCTCCAAGGTGGTATACAAAGGGAAACACTTTGGGGGAAATATAATCATAGCGATATGCTAAAAGCGCTTAAGGAAGATCAACAGGATATAAACTTCGGCCGGTAGGTGTACCATAGATTCTAACTCTGGGAGACGAGTGCTCAGACGAAATATGCAGAGACAATGTGTACAACTCAGACAAATACACGGTGCAGTGTGTGTTGTTCTTCTCTGTGTATTTCGTCTGAGAGCTGGTCTTCCAGAATTGGAGCGTAACGAAGAGTTCTCGTGAACAGTTCACAAGCTGTCACACAGCTACCGCACCATAACACAAGTTTATTACATTCCTTGTGAGTCGCGTTCGTAACACGAGTGGTATTCCTCGTTTTCTTCTCATGCCAGGCGAGCATTTAAAAATCCAAATGGTCATGTCAGTACTATTCAATAAGAGCTGAAGTTTGGGCTAGCTTGTGGGAATTCATGCTTAGCTTGAAGCGCAAAAAACAACGACACGAGAACGAGCGCTAACTTCAACCTAAAGTTTATTATAAAAAAACCACGCCCCATGCCTATTCATCAGTCGACATTCATCAGAAGTCATTTACATCAATGCGCAAGTGCGCTCCAACAACCCCCCCCCCCCCTTAAAAAAAAGAAAGTTGAATATAGTTGTAAAATTCAATCGTGACACGCTATGCGCATAAAACCCCGAAGAATACGCACACACAATTATCTTTAAAAAAACGCCTTGTTAAAAAAAGAGTCGAAGGTCCGGTCAAAAAAGTTAGTGAAGCTGGCTACCCTGAGGCTGTTATTACAATAGCCAACTTGAAGTGTCTAAAGGCCATCAAGCTAGGAGCGGAGCGGGCACCAAAGGTAAGGCTTAATATCAAAAATCCGTTTGCGGTAAACTGTATATTCATGGGCTTTCGCATCGCCTAAAAAAGTAGCCTCCCGATATAATGTGCACATTGTCTTAACTGCTAAGAACAAGCTATACGCGCTATTTGTCCAGCTCTTCAAAAACGCATGCGCAGGAAGGGGAAGCCAAAACAAGCTCAGTGTCCCACGAGACACGGCAAAACCTTCGTTGTTTGTGCCTGTAGTGTTGTGTACCTCATTCCTTTGTGTGGACAAAAAGGCATCCGGGAGACAGGCCGCTGCCTAAACATTATACAGAGAGAACACGACAGCTCCCTGAAAAGGTCAGCATATTCGCATCTTGCCCTACACTGCCGAAAAAGCTGATATAAACCCGTTATAACCGACACGTCAGTCTTCTTTCGGTACCGAGCTAGGACAACTAGGGAGGTTGGAGAAGCTTTCTACATAAAACAAAAAAATCCTGCGCTTGTGTAGCTCAAATCCAACGCTAATGCAGCTCCACTAACGTGAAACCTTCGGAAGTGCGAAGCAGTGACGCGCCAGCGTTGTCGCTCGATGCGCGCCTGCAGCTCGGCGTTCATGGCACAAAGGAAGTTCCGGAGAGCGCCAGATGCTTATAAAGCCCTGTTCCTTCTCTCTTGACAAACGGCGCGTGCTGATCGGGTGCTGGAGTAGCGATGGAGCGAGGAGGAATCGAGCGCTGGTGGCGCTGTCTCTGGCGCTGCGCTGCTACCAGACTGGCGTTTGGGAAACGATTTTCACGAGTTTCTGCTAATTATTGCTGGTAATGCTTGATTATTGCTATCTTGTAAATTATTTTGAATGATGTTAGTTTATTCTTAACCGGTTTTGACAATTTTGCACTTGTTTTTACACATTTTTCGTGCGTCACCACGACGGTGTGACATCATATTACAAGATTTTCACAATTTTTATCTGCTTAATGCGCTTAATGCTTGATTATTCCTATCTTTTACATTATTCTAAATCATGTTAGTTTATTTCGAACTGGTTTTGAACAATTCTACTCTTGTTTTGACCCTTTTTTCGCGCGTGACCACAACGACATGAGATCACATTACACGCCGAAAACCCGGGCACCTAATGCGCTTCGCACTTAAATACGGTTCGACATACGTCAGCCAGCCCTCCATTAACCTTCCCACAAGGGAAATAACATATGACGACTAAGCGTTTTTCGCTGCAAATCTAACACTGTCAGTGCCCACATGATAGGGGTCTGATTCATAGCTTGCTTATATGTCTTGCGCTCTCGGAACTTTGTTTTCTTTTTTTTATTATTTATGCGCATAGCCGTGTCACGATCGAATTTTACAACTATCAGGGGTGTCGAGCGTGCTTCCGCGATGACGTTTCTTACTTCTGATAAGTGTCGACTGTTAAAAACGCGTCGTTTTCTCGGAATAAACTTTAGTTCGAAGTTAGCCCTTGTCCTGCCTGGTCTTCCCTTCTTCTAACCTCGTTTTTTTCGATTCAAGTCAAGTATAAGTATTATCCAACAGTAGCAAAACGTGTTACAATTATTTAAATGAAAGGGTTGCCTATAAGCGGCTAAATATACAGGAAGGTTGACAAACGTCTAGTCTTTTTGCAGTCGAAGTTCTGTCAGCACTTCGCGGCCAGTCTTAGCGCTGCCCTTGTAGAAGAGGAAGTTTCCGGTCGCTCACACCTGGGCAACTGGGTTGTTGCTGAAAACACCGCAGGCCTCGCTGATGGTGTGCTGGTTGACTTTGCCCTGGCTATGGCTGTTCGCTGTTAAAGAGCCGTTTCGCGGAATTCACCCGACGCTGTCCGAGACCGATCTTGTATTTTCGCCGATGCCGGGTTTTCTCGGAGTCTTGGAACGGCACTCGGGTAGTCACCCGATTTCCGTCGCAGCCGCGGCCTGCTCGAACACGTCCATCAGAGACGTAGGGGCTTTCTGGTGGGGACTGCCCCACAGTGCACGCGCGCACACTCACGCGCAAGTTCCTTCACTAAAAGTGGCGCAATCGTGTTGCTGCCGAAAATTTGCACCAGCAGCGAAGTAAAATACAGTTGGCCACTGCGATATTAGCTCTATACTTTTGTAGTTGTGCTCTGTTCCACCAGATGGCTGAACCGTGCAGGTCGTGAAGGTAAGGGTGAAAAAGTGAAAATGCACTCATACAGACCGTTCACCATTACATCGGTAATATACAGGTTAGCAATGCTGACGATTATATTAAAGCTGCAAGTATGGGCAGAGGATAATGTCACTTGAGGAGACCTTCACAATGGCTTCAGAATCTTCAGATTCAGTAGGCGTCTGGATGATAACTTATTTGTCCTTGCTCAGTCTATTGAAATATCCAGAGAAGAAAGGAGACAGCTATATGTGGCTTTTTTAGACATTACCGGAGCGTATGACAACGTAAACCGCAACATATTGTGGGATATTCTGAAAAGGGAAGGCATAGGCAACGACTGTATACAGCTTATCAGAGAGATTTACCTAGAAAATACAGTTTGCGTTGAATGGGAAGGGAGGTAGAGTCAGGAGCAAGCTGATATCAACAAGGGACTGACACAGGGGTGCCCTCTATTCCCACTGCAGCTTATGATGTACATGGTAAGGATGGAAAAGGCGCTAGAGGGAGGCAATATCAGGTTTAATCTGTGATACAAAGAGGCGGGTACAATAGTAAAGCAGCATCTTCCAGGTTTGTTTTATGCGGACGACGTTGGTTGCTAGCTAACCACCAAAGTTATATGCAATGTCTCTCTGCAATATCTGTGGACAGCAAGGGGGGGGGGGGGGGGATTCAGGTCTGAAATTTAGCATTAAAAATCAGGTGTTATGGTATCAATGCAAGCAGTGAACAGACAGTGTCAATACAGGGCAAAGCAATACATCGGGTAAATAAATATAAATACCTTGGTATATGGATAAACGAAGACAATAGATATATGGAAACATAGGAAAACACAATAATAGCAAAGGGGAAGAGAAATGCGGCCATAATGAAACACAGAGCGCTATGGAGATACAATAGGTACAAGGTGCTCCGGGGTATGTGGAAAGGTGTAATGGTTCCAGGACTTACATTTTCTTTTCTTCTTTCTGTGGTTTTACGTGCCAAAACCAGTTCTGATTATGAGGAACGCCGTAGTGGAGGGCTCCGGTTTAATTTTGACCACCTGGGGTTCTTTAATGTGCACTACAACGCAAGCACACGGGCGTTTTTGCATTTCGCCTCCTTCGAAATGCGGCCGCCGGGGCCGGGATTCGATCCCGCGATCCCGTGCTCAACAGCGCAACGCCTTAGCTGACTGAGCCACCCCGGCGGGTCAGGACTTAGATTTGGAAATGCGGTTGTTTGCTTGATGCCAGGGGTGCAATCAGGACTCGATGGCAACCAAAGGTCAGTGCGACGCCTCGCATTGGGTTCGCATTGGGTGCTCACGGGAAGGCTACTATATGAAGCTGTGCAAGGTGATATGGGCTGGACAAGTTTTGAAGTGAGGAAAGCTCAGAGTAAAATTGATTATGAACAACGACAGAGGAATATGGAAGAAAGTAAATGGGCTGAGAGAGTGTTCAAATAATTTGTAGAGGGAGAACATGGTTTCACAGTGGAGAAAAAGAACTAAGAAGCTTACCAGCAAGTACGCAACCATTATAGCAAGTAACATGACAACAAATAATGTCAAGCGGAAAGTCAGAGAGGCTGAGACAGTCTCATGGGTGGCGGCAATGAAAAAAAAACGTTCTGCAAGGCACAAACCATTATAGCAAGTAACATGACAACAAAGAATGTCAAGCGGAAAGACAGAGATGCTGAGACAGTCTCATGGGTGGCGGCAATGAAAAAAAAACGTTCTGCAAGGCACACCTCTGACTAGGCACGGTCTCGAGAGGGCCCTACCAGCTAGGGAACAGCGGCACCCCGCAGGGCTCGGTCCTCTCCCCACTGTTATTTAATATAGCCATGCACAAACTCTCCACTTGCCTCGATGCAATCCCAAACGTGGGTCACGCCATATATGCGGACGACATCACGATCTGGGCGCCGGGCGGCTCGCTTGCCATGCTCGAACACTCGTTACAAAGCGCGTTGGAGGCAACTGAAAACTTTCTTTCCAGCACGGGCCTTGAACTCTCCCCCGCTAATTCAGAACTACTGTTATACCGACAGTCCCGACAAGGGGTCAGAAACCTTGAGCCTCTGAAAACTCTGCCGATAGAAATTCGAGCTAAGAATGGGCATCCCATACGAAGGATGGACTCGATCAAGATTCTGGGTCTCCACATTGATGCTAAGGGCTTTAACTCGACGGCCCACAACAGGCTCACTGGACAGGCTAGTAATGTCCTAAGACATTTAGCCCGCATCTCAAATCGGAGAGGCAGTCTCAAAGAGGACAATCTGCTCAGAGCTTATCAGGCATTCTTCTTAAGTCATGTTACCTACATCGCGCCGTACCTTAATTGGGGTCAAGCGGAAAAGGCCAAACTCGACTCTCTAATCAGAACCGGTATCAAGCGCGTGCTCGGCCTTCCGCAGTCCACGAGCACCGAGAAGCTGCTAGAGCTAGGACTCCACAACACTATCGATGAGCTAATAGAAGCTCACACAGTGGCTCAAATAATGAGATTGTCGTCCTCTAAGCCAGGGATCAAAATTTTAGAAGAAGCGGGTATCCAACCCAGACATGAACCGGGGACCAAAATTAGCCTGACCAACAAGCCAGAACTCGCATCATGGTTGACCCCGTACCGCGAAACATCCACCCAGTGCATAACGAGGGTAGAAGATTCGCGAGAGCCAAGTCGATCCTTAAAAAGATCAATCAGCACAAACTAGGGGCCCTCTTTGTCGATGCTGCCATATATGACAGTGGGGATAAGTTCGCTGTCTCGGTTGTAGACGCGGAGGGCAACCTGCTTAATGCAGCTTCTGTCTATACTAAGTTTGCACATGAGGCGGAGGAAGCGGCGATCGCTCTGGCTTTTCACAGCGCAAAAGTTCCCACTATCATCTTCTCGGACTCACGCACAGCAGTTAGATCCTTCTCGGCCGCACTAGTGTCTGAACAGGCGAACAATATTGTGCACAAAGCACTTCAAAGAATTCGGGAGAGCAGCGAAGGAGGATACCACATATCGTGGTTCCCAGCCCATATAGATGCCTCAGTTAACCCGCTCGGATGTAATCCTAACGAGCAGGCCCACCGGATAGCGCGCGATTTCACGTACCGCGCTGTCAGGGGTAGCCAGGCTCAGAACGAGGTCAACATCCACAAAGATCCATTATGTACCTTTCACGAAATTGTTTCCCATTATCGTCTCGGCAGGAGGACATTTCCACCCCCCCCCCCTCACCCCAAATTGAACAAACCTCAGGCTAGCACACTCAGACTTCTGCAAACCCGTTCGTATCCCACTCCCCGGTCCCTTAACAGGATAGACCTGGCCATTCACAGTCGTGCTCCAAATGTGGTCATGACTCATGCTCTTTTGATCACATGCTCTGGTTGTGCCCAGCCCTTAACGCCTCTCCACCCATCACGAAAGAGCAATGGGAGGAATCCCTCAAGAGCAGCAATCTTCAAATTCAACACCAGGCTGTCCAGAGGGCCCACGACATCGCGACGGCACTTGGTCTCCCGGTCCCATCGTGGGCGGAGCCACCGACTTAATCTGGGGGAGCCTTCGGCTCGCCTAGATCTCAGTTCCTCAGGACTCAAATAAAGTTCTTGTCATGTCATGTCATGTGAGTAACTAGTCAAGAAAAAAATGAAATCAGGAAAGAAGCAATTTAGGATAACTCAGTCTTTTCTTTCCGAAGCGAGATCAGGATGCCTTAGAACGCGCACTTATAAAGCGAGGTACAAAAAGAAGAAGAAGCATGTGCTTGCTGCTGTAAAGCTAGGCAAACGATGGGGCATGATCTATTAGAATGTTAAGCGGTCGATTTTACACTTCTTGCCTCCTTGAAGCCCTTGAGTTCAGTGAGAGCAGGGGGAACGTAAACATGTCCACAATAGAGATTAGTAAGAGGCGATTGGAAGATAAGTGGAAAAAAATGTAGGGAAACGACAACGCAGGCGTACAAAAACGAAGTTCTCAATAGGAGTTCAGAAAGTTTGGTTATGGAATTTCTTCGTGTTTTTTTTTAATGACAGGTAGGACATTAGGCAATTTACTAAGGAGCTTGGTGGCGCAACCCACCGCCCCATGTCAAAGGGGACGCTCTAGCATCCATCCATCCATCCATTCCCGCTTGCGCCTCCACTCATCCGCTAAAACGCCCACTCTGCTTTAGTTTACCCGTATACCGTACGTGCTATAACTCTGTAATGTTACGGCACGAGTGTCGGCGATTGATTTCGGTTACGTGCGACGTCTTCAGCACTGTTTGCATAGGGAGTCTTGCACTGACCGCATGCAAATCGTAAGTGTCAACTCCGTACCCATTATGGATGTTCCCAAACAAAGCTGGTGGCGACGACATCTTATGACGATTTCTTTAATTAGAATGCATTTGTCAATAGAAATTATAAAATTGCGGTATTTTGATCATTATTTTGCTACCGACGCTTTGCACCAGCCATTAGGAAACACATGTAACTATATGTAAGTTGGAGTATTAGTTTTGCGTGCATCCTGTTTATACACTGGATCACTAGATGTTGCTATCACCGTTGTTCCTGCTCTACACCTCTCTGTAATTCCAGTAAACCGCAAACGGTAGTTTGCGAACACGCTAAAACCTGGCTAACTCTTCAATGCCGGGATAATAACTGCGTAGGGAACTTCTGTGCAACGAAGCATTTCGATGGTGTAGCAATTTACGCGTTTCCCAGCAAATTTGTAGACAAAACAGGGACACAGATGGCATGGTAGAAGATGCGCCAGTGTGCGTCACAGGTCTGAGCGCTCAGGTTATCAATACTCTTTACACTCATGCCTCTTACGTCATGGGGCCTTAAGTGCTCTTCGAAATATAAACGGCGACTTGTCGTGAGATACGAGCATTCAGCTAAACAATCGTTGTGCGTTGGAGCAAACAACTTCCTTTGGAATGGTTGTCTGGTCAATAGCTACTGAATATTCACAAAACAGAGCCCAAAGAATTTTGTGTCAGTATTCCTTGGAGTAGTCCTGTGAATAAAATTGTTGCTTTTCATGTTTTTCTTACGTTCTTTTATAGCCGTCGCCTTAAGTGAGCAAGACTTGGCAGCCGACAGTAAGCTTGTTTTTCTACTTTTACGTAATATTCCTGCGCGAGATTCACTGCAAGTCATTGATATTTGCTTATTTTGATATGGAACGTGAGGACTGTATTAAATAATTTATTTTTTTGTTTTCGTTTTAAGACATTGTCATCTAGATTTTTTAGTACGTAAACTATAAATAGCTGCACGCATACTGGAGGAGCCTGGCAGACAACTCAGATACCAAAGTTCGATCAGTAACCACGGCCTCCTGAGTTTACAAAGGAGACACCAGCGAAAGTCATGTGATAAAATGCGCAAGTGCATGTGCATAAATCGCTATTGATATAATCATTTAACCTTAAGTAATCGACGGTAACGGAACAATAAGTAAATAATAGTACAACAGAAACATGTTCGAGAGATTCAGAGATCGACAACTCAGGCCGACTTCACAAAGCTTTTCATTCGGAAGAGCGATTTGCCATTGGCTGGCGCCGCCTTCGCTAATGCACTGTGCAGTATCAGGATTAGCTTATATTCTTTTACGAGAAATTCTTGCGTAAGAACGTTTTGTCAATATGGGCTCTGCTGCCCTTCTCTGAACAACGGCGTCCAAGGGCGCTCTAATTGAGCGCGCAATATAATAAGTAGTCAACTTTCAGACGACAGCTGAATTTGAGGAACGTAACTTCGCGGTGGGGAGTGAGTAAGAGAGTAAAGTGCATTAGAGTTTCACGTGGAGGGCTCGCCGGGCCCGAGCATTGCGGACATGACGGCCACATTTCGATGCAGACAAAATGCAAAAGCCCTCGTGCGAAAGCGCTTGACTCAATTGCGCCCTAGCAAGATGGTGTATAGTTGAGGACTGATGTCGCGCCTAACGTACTTAAAATTGGTACATGCAGTAAACGCAGTCCTTAACGAAGAATATGCGATGGCCGCTTTGTTATGTAGAATTAAAATTTATGATGGCCAAGTTGGTGGCTGCTGCATTTATGATGTTTTTTTTATTTATTTGCTTTATGAACGCAACAAATTTTGCTTCGTTCCCTGCTTTCAGAGGTCACGTAAGTACCAACCTTACTTTTCATATCCATTACCTGTTACCGCGAGGTGACTTATTTACGACAATTTCGTCTACCATAGAATCCAATGCTGATATTCTCCACACAATATGAGGTAATTTCACAGTCAGCCCCTGTTGCGACAACAAAAAGAAATTCCGCAGTATTGCGCATTCGCCAAAGTGGCATGTGGTCGGGTAATCACCATGTCGTAATCCCGATGTCACGGTGTAATCACCGTATCGCCGTCATTACCGTCATCACCATGCCTAAATAACGAAGATTGTTTAGCTTGCCTGGAACAGCCCGGGAGACGTCATAAAACGTCAACAGCTTACGTTGGTTCTGCATGTCGTTTCCGGCACTATCAGCGCTTGTGTCGGTTTTCTTTTCTTTTTTCTTTCTGTCCTCCGGCTGCTGGAGCGCTGTTGCTTGCAGATAATTAACAACTAGGCCGGTCACACACTTTGCTCGTCAAGCGCTCAGTTTAAGTTTTGTAGCGAAAAAAAGTGTCAAACTTTTTCGTTCTGCAGGGTCTAAGAAATGGACTTTTTCAGCGATTTGAAAATACGTATCCGATCACCTTGTCAGTAGCTACAAACTTTACGTTGTCAATAGCCGCGTAACTGTGTTCATTACATACGTTAATCAGTACACTTAACTAATTAGTAAGACAATTTTTGTGCTATTCTCCATTCATTATAATCCTGTTCTCGCATTTTGATTTTAAGAGCTTCATTTTCAGGACGTTTCGACAGTCTTCGCAATAGCACTCAGTATATCAGACGGAAGGGCAGAGGGATGTATAGGCTCCTTAGCATTCTGGATAATGTTCCTGAAAGCATGTCTCGGAATTGTTTCGCGATGGTATATAATCGATGCAAAACAATCCCAGGGTCGGCCGCAAGTCAACATCAGAAACTACTGCAAATGTTAAACCATTAAGGCAGTAAATACATCGAATTGAACGTGTCGCTGTGCGTAAGATATCCATTGAACAGCCCTGCGTGTCAACTAATCTTATGGAACAATTCAGGGGAAACGAAAACTACTTCCAAGATCGTCCCTCACAGACTGACATACGAACGGAAAGAAAGCGACTGCAGTGTAGAAACAAGCAAGCGATGAATGAAGGAGACAATAAACACGAGCACTTTTGTATGTCGCCGTTATTCGTCCAATGTCTGTTCCTGCCCTCTATCCGATTTATGTGTGGATTAGCAACAAGCCCGTACTCTTAAATTGAACAGAAAAGCCTGACAAATAAATGCTGCTGAACTTTATAATATTGCAACAAGTGATCCCACATTGACGTTAAGCATCGCGGGAAATGATAACTGGTGCTACCAGAATGCCATATTCCTGTTCTACACCGTGTGATTTCTTTATACTTCCCTGTGCGCAGCTGGCCGCTGAAATGGAAGCGTCATAAAGATAGCGAAGTAATACAAATATATAGATTTGATTGCATGCTTTTTCTTCACAGAATAGAGCAGCGGAAGGAGCTACTTTGTTGCTTCTTTCTCTTCTGCTGTGGACTTCTGGCTTGCAAGTACCTCATAATCGAGCAGTACAAGATCAGCAGTAAGTGTTCTGCCCTCTAAATCGAAGCTCCTATTGACCGTAACTTTTGGTGGGTCTGAGCTATTACTATCCCTGAGGTGAAGGGCCACAGATACTATCTTGGCCGGAGCACTCAGCGTGCGCTCACTACAAGTGAAAACAATAGTGTGGAGGAAGGAAATACTGAGGAGAGGCCCTGACGTAACTTTTGTTAAGCCTCCGTGACACCAGAATTTGGTTTTAAAGCGCCATTTTGTTGGGGCATTTTCTCCTCGCTTGCTTACATTTCTCACCTCCGGCGTGCATCTACGCCGGGCTTCGCGGACGTGGGCGCTCAGTAGCAATCCGACCAACGTATGGTCGGATTGCTGCCAAAGTCATGTCGTCCGAGTATTGTGCTCTAGCGTTAAAATAAGTTGATAGTGAACTCTGCAAGTTAGAACACAAGGCCAGTCGGTGTCCGCTACTTTTGCCGGCTTTTCTGAAAATAAATCTGGGCACTGTACTGCAACAAGACACAGGCGACGACCGGCAGTACACTTTACGTACATAAATCCCCACACATCGACCTATGGCTAGCCCATCTGCGCTTTGGGAGAACAAACACGTATGCAAGTCACTGCTTGAGGCATCGTTTTGCTTTATTAATCAAGTTTGGGGCGGCTGCACACTGCGCCGATGTGATGAGCCACAGCACGCCGATGAGGAAACCAGAAGAGAACACGTTTAGATACCTAACTGTGTATTGAGGCGTATTCCTCTCACGGTGAGTGAAGCTTCACGTAAACAAAGCTCTGTGGTTTCCGCTACGCGGTGCCAAACAGTGCGCGCATATGCGTGTTGCTAGCGCGTTGACCGCCGCGCGCTCGGCCTGCGTGCGACCATCAGGCGTATGAGGTGCGCGCAGGCGTAGGTTCTTCTGTCGACCTTTGTTCACTGTTGCACCGCAACCACCAGCCTCCACTTCCCTGCGCCCCTCGGGCGCACAGATAACATTTTGGCGTAAGCAGGGGATGTCGCTTTATCACTCGCAGCAGCCGCTTCGTTCTCATCCTTCAGCGTGCCACAAATGTATCAGCCGCTGTCAAAAGCAGGAACACCGCACAACTGGCATGCCAGACATTTGTCGTACATTCTGAATCACAACGATTTCAGTCTGTGATGGCACGTTAGCATGAATCCACTGAAGACGGCAACAATACTCCCAGATCTACTTTCGTCCGTGGTGCGGTACGTGGTGTGCGCCGTTGAATGCGCGCTTGTTTCACGTCGTTTAGTACTTGGAGTCCATCCTGGCCCCAACAAAAGCCGGGAGAACACCGCCTAGCTACAAGGTGGCATAAAACATGGAGACTAACGCAAACCTACGCAAACGACGCCTTTACCAAGGCACGAGATCTACGGAGCAGCACACACGTGAGCTCACAGCACTATAACAAGACCGTCATTGTGCCCCGACAACGTGGCCGCTACTGCGAAAATACCACGTGACTTCCTCCCCACTTTTCTCCGAGAGCGCGGACTGGGTAGGCCCTCTCCTCAATTGTTTCCTATCCTCCATGATAACAGGTGGCCGTCAAAACGCGTGCATTCGCCGGATGTCTTTATATGCAAAGCATAACTTTGAGCTGTGAAATTGACTCCTCGTGTTCTTTCGCGGCCTATTTCGTTTCTTACTCGCGCTCTCCTTTAGGCGAGCCACAACTTGACGAAAGTAAATATATTTGATTTGGGACCTAACCAGCTGCCGAGCGTTTTCAAGCATAGTATCGCAATGGATACTTCGTGCGAGCCAGCAGATAAAATTATGTAGTCCAACTGTGTGAAGCCATGTTAAGCTAAGCTTGCATGAAGCTGCTATTTAAATGTAATGAAACTAAATGTGGTTCGTGTTCACTGCATACCTGCCAACCTGTGAATTTTACAATTCGTAAAATTCCGCGAAAGGCGGGAGTTGGGGGGAAGCGGTAAGATAGGAGGCATTTGTTTAAAGCTTGCCGCTGTACACGTCTGTTCAGGAATACATACGCGCTTTACCAACGAGGATTTCACTTTAGATGCAGCACACCGAGCGGAAAGAAACTTGGAACAGCAAATAATGTCAAGCAACAAACTGTTTCTAGCAACGACTTTTTCAGCGACGCACTTTAAGAAGCTTTCGGCAAAGTACAATTTATTTTGGACGCGTTCAATGAAGGCAGAATTAGATTTGCACGTTCCGCCTCAAACTACAAAGGCATACTCTCGTAGTGGAAGGTACACAGTAGCATACAACCTCAGAAAGGCAGCAGGGGAGTGGAATTCATGCGATATACGACCGACATTACCAAGAGCGCGAAGGGCACGGTTCTTCGCATATTTAGCGTTTGCAGAGAAGCTTAGCATTTTGTCGAAGTATGCACCAAGATCTTTCACTTCATTGACCCATGGGCAGTGGATCACCCCGAAGGGTGTATGAAAATGGCGTATTGTGTCTTTTCTGCGTATGACTGAATACCAGGATTTACTTTAACCTAATACCACAATAACACGCATTTAAGAGTATCTTATTGTTTCTGCGCCAGTTTGGGAGGGGAAAAATTTCTTTTTGTAGGTCAGTGCAGCCGTGGATACTGTTGACAGTCTTAAATAGCTTTACGTCAACACATATAAGGAATGGCGAGTATTGAATTGCTGACGAAATGCATGTCATTATGGAATAGTAGGAAGAGAAGAGGGCGAAGAACAGATCCTCAAACTCCGCTAATGATCCCATAGATATTATAACTCTGTCCGTAAATGTCATTGCAGCACGATCTATTGCTTAGGTAATTTGATAAACGGGCAGTGATGGAAGAATGTATGTCCGTTTGCGTGAGCTTTGTAATAAGGAACTCAGGGCAGACTACAGCCTTAACTTAGGTCAAATAACGTCTAATTGGCCCCTGGAGGCATGGCTCATAAATGTGACCAAGTTCATTGTTGTATAATAATAATAATATTAACAACAACAACAATAAGAAGAATATCTATACAACCTTATTGTCTTTTTTTAACAAATGCATTTCCGGGCCTGCCAACGCAACAAAGGACATGAGGGATGTGCCCAGCATTGGCGGCCAACGCAATCCCCAATGAAGCGCTCAACGGTAGTCAATCCCGAATAAAGGAATACAAATGCACACTGAAGTTTGTTTAAAAAAATCAACACCAACTAAAAGGCTCATCCTATCAGCATGTGTACAAGTCCATATTTAATGACTTAACTGAGTTTGATGAACTTTCGTGCAGTTAAGATGAAATTTAGCGCAGGCCCAACTCCAACGCCACCTGTTTAAACACATGTACAACGCAGAAATGTATTTCTGAGATTCACACCACTCTCTTCCTGTCTCTTAACGTTCGGCCTAACGTTTGTCGTTCCGTCGCTTCTTTGAGCGGTCCTTAACTTGTGTTCAAGCTTCAATGTTAACCTCCAAGTTTCTGCTCCATATGATAGTACTTAAATAATTGCATGACTGTGCACTTTTCTTCTCAACGACAGTGGTGAAGTCCCGGTCACGATTTGGTAATGCTGGCTGTATGCACTCCGACCCATTTTCATCCTTCTGTAAATTATTGCGCTGACTCGTGTCCCTTATGAAGCATAGCGTGATGAATGAAGAAATGAACGATAGAACACTATCGGTTTATTGAACCCGTAACTGCCGCAAAATCAACCGCAACTAAATACTTCCGTTCATCTTAGAGCTTTACACTAAGGTTACTAAAAAAGTTGTCGCAGTTTCACCTGAAAGGCGAAGCATCAATTGCGATAGCAAATTTGTAGAGAGCTATACGGAGTAATGATAGTAGCTTTATCAACTGTATAAACTTGGACATGCAGCAGCACCGGCAACACGCAGAACTGTTGTCGACGCCGTCGGCGTTTTGACCGCGTTCGCACAAAATGCGTGCGGCGTTGGCGACTGTTGCCGGAGCCTCTGATATAAATAGGCACTTGGTGCCGCAGCTAAACGTCCCCTCCCTTCCCTCCCCCTTCCCCCCTCCCCCACAGTCTTTTGCGCGTCGGAAGAAGGCGCGTTTGCTCTACATATATGGTGATTGTAAAGGAGGAAAGAGACGCCTACTTCTGCAGCCCTTAAGGGAGCACGGCACAGAACGCTCGTTTGTTCTCCGCCGTGCTTTCACTCCCCGTGAAAGCGCGCGTCCCTCGCGCCCTTTCACTCGCACATACAGCGTTCGGCGGCGCGCGGCGACGATTTCATCTCCATTGACGTCATACGGAACCTCACGGCGACGGCGACGCCGACGGCAGAAATCTGCTTTGGAGTGTCCATATAATTGCTATCGCAATAAAAGGAATTTCCCGCTACATTCGTTGAATGATCCACTGCAAACATGGATAGTACTATCGTGAGCATTATGAAAGGGAACACCAGAGTGCATGTAAGACAGCTTCGTACCCGGCTTGGACCCAGTGGCGCACCGACGGGGAGGGGGATTCGGGGGTTGTAACCCCCCCCCCCTGCGGCCGACTTAACCCCCCCCCCCCCTTTGTTTAATCCCATTTCTTTCCTAACGCATTTGAGTGCTGCAATTAAGGTATAAGACGCGCAATCGTCTGCACACTCGCAAAAAGCGCATTTTTTAAAATATCACGTGAAGAAATCGAAATAAGTGCTGTTTAGATGTTATTGGCAAACGCCCCTCCCCCCCCCCCCCCCCTGGCAGAGATCCTGGGTGCGCTACTGCTTGGACCGATGAAACGCGGCGGTCGTAATAAACAAAGTAAAAAAGGGGGACGCCGTCAAGTTCACCGATGGCACTCCTGCCTCAGTTTGTTTCTAAAGAGCGGGTGGCGTGTTGTCCGCAGCTGACAGTCCCTGTCAGCCTTCCCTCATTTGCGTCTACACTCCCATTCCTATGGGTATACGACTTCCACAGCAGCGATACTCATCGATGCTTTCGAGCTTACTATCGTTGCCAGAAGACTACTAGTTTGCTACGAGTTGGCTACGAGCTTAGTCGGCGGTGCCATTGATGGACCTAACTGCGCTCTCCCCAATTTCCCACTTCGTGTTTGAATGCGGCCACCTGGTATCGCCCCAGTTTGGTGTTGAGGCTATGTGACACAATTTGCTTTGCCGGGGTCCGTGCCTACGTACAGCCTCCGCCAATATTTAAGGGAACACTGGATGCGCGTTCAATGTCGGCAAATTTTGTCGTGTGAGCTTGTAATCGGGAAGCGTTCAATGCGAGAGATTATTCAAAGGTACTGAAAGTTGTGCCAGTTTGTATGCATGTATGGTCGAGAAAGTTATAGGAGAACAGCCTAAGAAATAGGACTCGGTGGAGTTCTTACTTGCACTTTTCGATGAATTTTTGTTCGAACGAAGATTAAATCGCCTCTTTTTAATTGGCGGAGAATGTACAAGAATTTTTTTTAACATTTGGAGTGCGATCATAAGACAAGTACAAGTAAGCTGATTTTATGTTATTTGCGGTTTCATTGAGTTATGTGTTATTATTGTAGCGTGCTGTCAATAGGTAAGCACTCTGCATTCACAAAGGATTCATGCCACACTAACTGCTTCAGCGAAAATGACAACCTGTTATAGGGCGCGTGTTGTGAAATTGGTAGGTAATGTCTAGCGCTCGCCAAGCGTAATGAATTTTTATATCGTACACATTTATTTTTGGAATATCCTGAAAGCCATCAAACTTTAAACATTAGGCAATAACTAAAACAAGACGAAATTCACGCATTGTCAAACACTGTCTGTTGCATTGCCGAACAGACATTCCAGCGACATACATCAAACCAGATTTTATTATATCCTTCTTACCAGAAAACTGTATGCCCGTCAACACCATGTTAATAAATCGCTTCTATACACAGGAAGAAGAGAAGACGCCACTACTAAAGCGACCGTCATGGTTCAAGCGTTTCCACCGGAAGTCGTCGATCCTACGATTAACCGTAAGAAGAAAAAAAAACGGGACAGATCCCCGTCTCACGGCAATGAGCCGGGACCCGTCTTTCCCGGCACGATCGTAGCTCACCCTTTTTTTAACACTACGGCGGATTTGCAAATAATCATTTTAATTAGCAACCACTGTCAACTCTTTGCTCACATTCCATTGACGTTAGATTTTGTCGAAATACCTCGTTGTCTCATCGACATTTTCTTCAACGAGCATTTTCAGATGTCGCTTTCCGTGTTTTACAAATTGCGATCTGTACGGCGTCAGCGTGTTGCTTGCAGTCACCAGCGGGATATGTGCGGAGACACTCCCATTGTCCATGTCTGCGTCGTGTTGCAAGCCCCAGACAAAGGAAAAATGCCCAAGTTGCGCGATAGCTCAGCGGTTACGAATAATAACGTCTTTGAAGTAAACTAGATACAGGCGAGGAAAATGTACAGGAAATGCGCGCAGTGCCACGAATGGCAGTTGTGGCGTCCATCTAAATTGAGTCGGTCTTGTTTTGCCTCAAGGAGTACAGGAGGCATACGTGAATATCTTGGCAAATATCTACAAAGATTCCACAGCACCTTGGTTCTCAACAAGTAAAGTAGAAAGTTACTTATCAAGAAAGGGGTCAGGCAAGGAGACACAACCTCTCCAATGCTATATATATATATATATATATATATATATATATATAAGTATTCAAGCCATTAGACTAGGAAGGCTTATGCGTGAGGATGAATGGCGAATATCTCAGCAACTTGCGGTTTGCCAATGACAGTGTCCTGTTCAGCAACACTGGGTACGAGTTACAAAAAATGATTGGGGACCTTAACCGAGAAAGTGTAAGAGTGGGGTTCAAGATTATTATGCCGAATACAAACATGAGGTTCAATAGCCTGGCAAGAGAACAAGAATTCAGGATTTACAGTCAGCCTCTACAGTGTGTACAGGAGTACGTTTATCTAGGCCAATTACTCACAGGGGACCCTGATCATGAGAAGGAAATTCATGGAATAATTACTGGGAGCTTACCACTGTCGTTGAAAAGGAAAGTGTACAATCCTAGCATTGTACTGTGCTAACACATGGAGCAGAAACTTGGAGGTTAACAAAGAATCTCGCGAACAAGTTAGGGATCGCACAAAGAGTGTTGGAACGAAAAATGTTAGGACTAACGTTAAGAGACAGGAAGAGAGCAGTGTGGATCAGAGAGCAAACGGGCATAGCGCAAATTCTAGTTGACATTTTAAATAATTGAGCTGGGGAAGCCATGTAATGCAGGGTAGATAACCGGTGAACCATTAGTGTTACAGAATAAATGCCAAGAGAAGGAAAGCGCAGTCGAGGACGGCAGAAAACTAGGTGGGGTCATGAAGTTAGGAAATTTTCAGGTGGAAATTCGAATCAGCTAGCGCAATACAGAGGCAATGGGAGATCGCAGGGAGATGCCTTCGTCCTGCAGTGCACATAAAAATAGGCTGATGATGATGATGTTTTTGCCTATGACTACTTTACCCTTGAAATCAACCCGCTTGCTCCAAACAAGTTGCCAGCAAGTATAAAGGATCTTTGCAGCTGACGCTTCCAGCTGGCTCCAACAAAGGTAGCGCAGTGGCATCGGTTTGATTTCTATATTTGTTTTATAATTCATTCCGTCGTATTGTCAGATCCACATGATTACAATGAGAGCAGACTGGGCTGTCCTGGCATCAAGACGAGTACAAAATAGCGCTTGCGTATTTAGCCTCCTTGGTCCTCGTCTTGAGTTTGTGGTATTACTCTTTCCTAATAGGTGATCTCAAAAACACGACTTTGATAAGCGCGTTTGCGACTCCGCAATCACTTGCGGTGCATGCAGGTAGGAAACGCACGGCGTTCGAGATTCGCCTCTGTTACTCAGAGGGAGCAGTCGTTAGGGCGTTGATTTGACGCCACCTATTGCAACATGAGCGCGATGTGCCATGCTATCTGCCGGAGCATACCCCGAGCATACCGCTACCAAATCTGCATGCTTTCCTTCTTATTTAAATTAAGATGGCTATATGCCATAAAACACAGGTCAAACATATAGGTCGCGCGGAGCAAGCGCGAGTCAAACTGCATTTCTTTCTTGATTCATTAGATTTTATATCTTAAGCAAAGGTTGCTAGGCCGAAAGAGGTTATGTAAAAAGGAGTCGAGGGCATTTGTGCGCTTGCGCAACGTGTACAAACTATCGATGTTGATATTAATTTACTAACTATACTTCGAGCACAAGGTAACGAGCAGGACTTGCAGTAAATAGCCCTTTACTCCGATTACTTTCAGCAACACACTTGATATCAGGAATCTCCGTGCGTATTCTATACGTGTACTTTAAATAGTTGTATTTACTTTCTTTTTAAATCGCGATCCGTGAAACAACCTTTAAATATTACAAGTAGGAGTTGAGAGTTGCTTCCCCGTCTTAAAAGAAATCTGTAATGACCCACGCCTGATGAATAAACTTGCACTGATGTTTACGCATCATCTACGAATCGTTTGGAGCGTATTGAAGAAGAACTTCATTCATGCTTCCAGTTCGTCAGTGATATGCTGCCCTGTCTAATCAACTCCGCGCTCTTTGTAGCAGTTCAAGAACAATAGAACACTGTTTAAAACTGTAAGTGTGATATTCCGTGAAAGTTGCGCTTATTTGAGGATACAAGAATGCATGGCACGCGAATGGGCATGTGCTTGCACGCAATGAAAATGGGGCCCAGGCTGTAGTCATTAAGCCCGAGGATGAGCTCTCGAATATTACTAAGGATTCCTTGCTAATGTTCCTTGCTGTTGATTTTATTTTTCTTCAGCCCCATGAATCACTTAGGGTCGCTTTCTAAACAAGAATGGTTTGCCCACATAGGAGCTGAACAGAAAGAAATTAGTTGTGTTCATATTAACGCTCAATCCGTTTCTAGCAAAATAGAAGAACTCGAAAGCTTTTTTACGGGGATAGATAAGCTGTGTGACGTTGTCATGATAAGCGATACCTGGTATACGAATGACAGTCACATTTTTCAGCTTCCTCACAAGAAAATATTTTACCTTAATAGGCTAACAAGACGAGGGGGAGGTGTGTCCTTATTAACGTCTGACCATATATCTTTGATATCATCATCATCATCAGCCTATATTTTATGTCCACTGCAGGACGAAGGCCTCTCCCTGCGATCTCCAATTACCCCTGTCTTGCGCTAGCGTATTCCAACTTGCGCCTGCGAATTTCCTAACCTCATCATCTTTGATATACTTCCTAATTTTTCGCGTACAAGCAACGATTACGAAGTGCTATGTGTTCATTCAGAGAAAGACATCTTTGCTGTATGCTACCGCCCTCCCGATGGTGTTCTTGCCCATTTTATTGAATTTTTTTGATGATTTGTTATCATTAGCTAATGAAAACCACCTAAACTTAATTATCGGAGGAGATTTTAATGTAAATATTGGCGCGGATACAGCACGCCGGTCTGATTTTGAAAGGGTATGCATTTCAAATGGTTGTATATATACGATTCACTGCAGCACTAGAATAACAGAAAATACGAAAGCTACGCTTGATTTGTTTATAACGAATTACTCTCCTCTGTGTATCACAAGTGCTGTTTTGAGTAGTGCAATAAGTGACCATATGCCTATTTGCATGTTTGTCAAAACTAGAATTGCTAGCATCTTGCACAGAGACACAAACGAGACCTTCCAGAAAGTAACCGAGGATACACTAACATGTTTTCAAACAGAGTTGAAGCAAATTACCTGGGATGATGTTCCATGGGAACATGATTCTGAATCAGCTTACAATATATTTCTTAGCAGGTTTGTTGCCATGTATAAAAAACATTTTGTTTACGAAATCAACAGCAGAAAAAAAGGCTTCAGAAAGCCTTGGTTAACGAATGCTCTTTGCAAAAAAAAATCAAGAAGCGTGATAAACTATATGCCAAATTTATCAAAAGTCGAGAGACTATGGATTTAAAAACATATAAAATGTTTCGTAACAAATTAACCAAATAATTACGGAAAGCACGTGATGCTTATTTTCTGCAGATGTTTTCGTCTTGTATGAATGACTCAAAGAAACTATGGAATAGATTAACGCTCTTATGAATGGAAATCAGAGGACTGATCCAATTGAACAAATTAGTTGAAACGGTGGATTGTTGGTAAAGGAGGATTTGGCAAACGCCTTGAATGATTATTTTGTACACAGAGACGTTGATCTCAATCATCACATGCCGCATTATGTGCTCATTACTCCAAACAGAAACACAATATTTTTTCAGCCACTCATGCCTTCGGATGTGTGTTCTGTATACCTAAGACTAAAGACATCTAGCAGCTGCGATGCCGATGGTCTACAGATTCAACCTATAAAATTTGTTATATATGATATAGCCCCTATTTTGACACATATTTAAATTTGTACATTTCTACAGGCGTATTTCCAGAAAATATGAAGGTCAATTGCTAAGGTAGTAGTGTTATTAGAAAGGGTGATAAATTAGATATAAAAAGTATCGGCCGATATCGATCCTCTCTGTTTTTTAAGGTCTTCAAGAATTATTCTATGTCAGTTGTCTTCATTCTGGGAAAAATACAAGATAATTTCAAATGCTCAATATGGTTTTCGTATAAACAGGTCGGCTGAATTAGCTCTTCTCGATCAAAAAGAATTTATATTGCAGAACTTCGAACATAAGCTATTAACAATAGGCATATATGTCGACCTTGCGCAGGCGTTCGACCATATTAATCGCAACATTTTATTCTACAAACTAGCGAAGTATGGAATCAGAGGCATTTCACTTCAATTATTAAAATCTTATCCTAATAGCAGACACCAGTTTGGTTCTGTAGGCCATAATACATCGGTAACCAGAGAAATATTTTGTGGCGTCCCACAGGGTAGCATTTTGGGTCCGTTGCTATTCAACTTATACGCTAACGATATTACATCCATCTACGAAAACGCGAACTTTATATTTCCGCAGAGGACTGCAAGTGTTTTCATCTCGTCCAGTTCTTCCACCAATTTAATTACTATGGCAAATGACGTCTTGTGCAGTTTATTCTATTGGTCCACAGAGAACAGTTTAAAAGGGAATTCGGCGAAAACAAAGGCTGTAATTTTTCATGCCATAGGCTTGAGTCTTCCTTCAGATCTAACATTAGGGTATAGATCTACAAATATAGAACTTGCTCTTTCTGCAAAGGTGTTAGGGGTACACTTCACAAGTACTATGCAATGGGACGACCATGTAAGCTTTGTACTCCGCAAACTTAGCCGCATAACAGGTGTTTTAAATCGCTACAGATATACATTACCCGTCTCTGTAAAATTATTAATTTATAATGCTTATTTGTGTCTCACATACATTATGGGCACCTTGTATGGGCATGACTCAATGTAACTTGAGTAAATTATTTCGTATGCAGTAGAAAATAATCAGTGTCATCGCTAATGTGCCGTATACCGCACATACTGAAAACCTGTTTGAGAAGTGGAACATTTCTACAGCTCATAACATATATAACTGCAGACTATTACGCGAATATTACTTTAGTACCAAACGTAACAATACCTTACTTGTAGAACTAGCAAACCTATCCGTCAATTCATACCGTTATTGAACTCGTACACCTGAAGTATGGAAGGTTCCGTGCTCTAGAACCAACTACGGTTGTCAAATGCTGTGTAATAACCTTCGAAGATTACTGAATTCATATGATAGAGCAGGCTACAATTTACAGGATTTATCGCTGTCGGAATTGAAAACTATATTGCTTTCATCTCTTTAGAGCGCGTTTGTGAATGTTTTGTAATGTACGTTATGTTCCATTTTGTCTATGTTACCAAGTGCATATCACTTAATTATTTCAATGCCGCAGTGTGTTTGCATTGTTATTACTTTTGGAAATATTTCAATGTTTTTCATATATTGTATAATTGCAACGTTTGATGGCCACTATATAAATATAATATATATGGTGACTTGATGTGCAGCCATATGGTACCTAAGGGGGTGAGGTTACCTCAAGCCACGTCTGCGCGGCTTTTTCCCCTCATCTACCTCCATTTACCAATCCTCTGTACGTGTGTTTGTGTGTGTAAATGGTAATCAATAAATCTAATCAAACATCTGAGCTGAAGCACAACTTTTGTTCATCTGAGGATTGTAACCGTGCCGTTTCAAGAGCATGTCGCTGTCTGCCCCAATGGCAGTAGCCCTCCCGGCCGTCTCACGAGAGAAAATTCTAGGTTTGTCTCATCTGCATCTGCGTTGCCTAAAACGGATGCATAAATAATAAGATGCCTTGTGACAGGCAGCCATCTTTGAAGGCTATAGCATTCAAAGTAAGCAACAGTTATAAGACAATTACGTCAACAGCGTGGGCCTTCCTATGAAGCAAGCTATCTGACATAAACGAAGCCAGGTGATAATATGAAATTTCTTAATGAACTTATACCTGCTCACTGAGCAGGTATTACTTGAGAAAGAGTAATTAGATAAAATTGCTTCGATTTACCACAAGTCGTCTTTAAGTTGAACTAAAGAGGGTGACTCTGTTACTACGCCATCGATGTACGTACGTAAGCAGTTGGTTCTTTTCTCCGCGGCACCCAGCATAGTACAAAGTGGGGCTGAGGCTGCATAATTCTTGGCAATGACACAATCGCAGGCTTACATTAAAAAATAAACGAATATTTATTCTTAAAATTTTACAAGCATTTCTCATTGTCGAAGGGCCCTAATATAATGTACTTAGACATATCACATCCAGAAATCACACCCAGTAACCTAGTTATTGCTCTACATATTCCAACTAATGAATCACACTAATCGTCTTAAAAGTACTGTGTTATACTACCGAATCACTAATGCACAGGCTGGCCAGTTCCCCTCTACTATCCCTTTAAACATTTCGGCAACTGACAGACAGCAGTCTGAATTTCAGACAGCAGTCTCAGACAGCAGTCTGAAATTGTCTGAATTTCAGACAGCAATTTCAGACAGCAGTCTGAAATTGTGACGGAAATTAAATCTCCTACATCCCGTTAACAAAACTAAACACTCTTTTAGTCACTATTTGGTACAGATTGCCACTAAGGGTAGGCGAAGGGACAATGTGGTGTGAAACCTTTGCAGTAGCCGCAGTTCTCCCACGGGAAAACATATCGGCATGCCATAAACATAATATTGTTGGTGTCTAAAACAATGTTAGTTATATTGCCTTTAGGCGCTTTTTGACGATATAGCGGGTATTTCGAGCACTGTAAGTAAGGTTCCCCGTACATTTTTTGTTGCGTTACACAACACGGTCACCCTCACGGTCACATACCTTAAAGCAAAAGGTGCCGAAAAACAGGTGCGCTTGTAATTCCGTGCAACATCCGCCACCTTTCCTGGGCCACGCAGCACGTGGGAAAAAGAGCACTTGCTCTGTTCCACATATCCCCTGTTACCAGTGAAACCGCCCTGACACCTTGCTGAACTCGCCGCGGTGACTTAGCGGCTATTGTGTTGCGCTGCTAAGCCCGAGGTTCTGGGATGACATCCCGGCCGCGGCAGTCGCATTGCAATGGAGGCAAAATGCACGAACGCCCGTGTCCCGTGCATTGAGGGCATGTTAAAAATCCCGTGATGGTCAAAATTAATCCGGAGTCCCCCACTACGGTGTACCTCATAATCAAATCGTGCTTTTGGCACGTAAAACCAAAGAATTCAATTCGACAACTTGTTGAAGGGCAAACACGTTTTTATTACAGTAGACTAAAATAAGTTGGAGTGGCACGAGCCGCCGGGCCAGAGCATGCTTTGCAGTGAGGCGCCCGGCGACCAGAAATGGTGTCGCGGTGCTGCGATCAAAGTAAACTTAAAGCTTTAAGTAAACTGGGCCGCATCAAGGGCGCGCCGTTGTAAACTTCTGGCGATACTGCTCGGCGGGGTCGTTCGTACTACTACGCGCGCTGGTGCTTCTGATCCGACGGCGCAAATGGTGTTCCTAGTTACATATGACATGTATTTGTCTTAATAACAAATGCCGTTCTTTATTTTTTTATATTGCCGCGCGGTGATTGCATTGCAAGTGCATTGCGCGGCAGCAGTGTCGGCTACCATACTGCCTTGCTATTGTCGTTGCCTTTGGAGAACAAATATTATGCTTGTTCAAGCAGCATGTGTCTCGTGTGTATCGCATGTAGTTTTCCATCAGTACGTCTTGCGCAACGCCTATAAAAAAATTAAAGAAACAATAACTAAGCTTGCTGCCTTGCCGCTTTAAACAAACAAAACATATCTGCTCCATACAGCGCCCTATTCTTAGGTTTACATGAAGTATAATTACCTGAAAAAAATGTAGTGCCACATTTCGTTCATGTTTGCGTCTTCCTTCCGTAAGGTAATCCGGAGTAATTGGTACGGCGTCTTTAATTGCGATCGGACCTCTTGCGTCGAAAACAGTTTTATTTAACTATTCATATACTAATCCTTGGCGAATAAGCCGTCTTGAATTTTCTCCCAGACCATGCTTCAAATTTTAAAAAGTCGGAGCCCTTCCACTATGTGAAGATGGAAGACCAGCGAAGCTGTTGGTTTTGTTTAATTATATAATTTTTTTTTCAATTTGATGGTTATGTTAACTGGTTGAAAAGACACAACACATATGTATGAGCCACACATTATTTTATTCGTTTTTTGTTTTTTCTTTCTTTCTTTCTTGTCCCTGACTCATACCCGCCTATCCCTGGCTCATACCCGCATATCCAATCCGGGTATGCGCCACAAGTGATTTTATCTGCGACCAAGCCAACTGCAGGACGTAGTCTGTCGATATTAATGTCGCCTATCAGGCTAACGTAATCTTCGTGTGACTGAGTCGAGAGTGCGTGATCGACTGCGGCTAAGAACAATGGACCGTTGAAACAAGGAGGCCGATAAACAGTGAACAGAACCAATGACAAAGTAGGCGTGTTTAGTCGGAGGGCAATAACTTCAGCCTGGTGAAAGCTACAACTTAGCTTTGTTACGATCAAGGTATCTCTAGCAAATACTGCAACTCCCCCACCCCGCTTCATTTGCCGCGTGTAGCAAAATAACCTGTAATCTGGTAACGTGTAATGTTTCAGGCTGTCTGGTGTGACATTAATTTCTGTTATTACAAAGACATCATAGTCGGAGCGACTAGATGACGTGAGTGCATAAAATTCATCCCAGTGTTTTCGAAGGCTGCGAATGGTAACGTGTGGCACGATCGAAAAGCATCACCTTTGCAAGTGTTGAAAAACTTCGAAACCTCTACAAAATTATTGCAAGTCAGAGAGCCAGTGTCTGCCATCTTAGCATATCTTATCCAGGTCCCACTCCTTCTCGACACGGATGAGGGATGCGCCCTCACATTTCTTGGGGAAAATCTTACCATTCCTTGTCAAATGAACCTGAAGTTCTTTACTCTCCCTTTCAGACGAGCCAGTCTGAACAGATCCTTGTTGTGGCGCGTCAAACTTTCATTGAATTAAAGCCGTGGCAAGGACCCTACTTGAATCAAGCCCGAGCGACCCCTTCTTGCTCCAAGCCATTTGTATTTTGTTGCAACATCGCAAGTCTGGACCAGTATGGGCGGAATGGAATCCGTTCTACTGGGCAGGCGATGTATAGTAGTGATCATATTTGGTGTAAAGTCTGTTATCCTTAAATGTTGGGCCAACTCACACATAAAAGACCTGAAGTTCTCATAAGCCTGATCGGTAGATTATGCACTTCAAAATTACGCTTCCTACTATACTGTTCTATATCATTTACTTCAGGTCCTCAGTTTGTCCAGCAAGTCAGCTTAAGTGACAACTGTTGAAGACAATGATGCCACTTGAGCGTGTAGATGAGTCACCTCCGTTTGGTTAGCGTCCATTGTGGAAATCACGGCATCATACTTATTAGACAGAAATTCAATTGAAGACTGAATTTCACCGACTTTTTCAGTCATCTTTTCCCGAATAGCTTTAAACGTAAGCAGTTCTTCTACCTTAGTAGCAAGTGCCGCAACCGTTGTCGTCAGTTGATCCAGTTTAGCATTTACTGCAGATTGGCAAATGAAACGCCATTACGGTTTCAGCCTGTGTCTGGCTGACTGTTTTCGACACGTTTGCAAGGCTGACAAGTCCAAGTCTCGCGCTTCCCAACTGACATATTTGTGTATGCGCTCTCAGTTACTGAGGAACAGTTCTTTCCAAGGTGATAGCTCCTCTTGCAATCAAACCAAGACAAACACTTCACTTCCTAAATAGTGGTACAGGCAGAACAAGCAGAAGACATTGTTCGAGTCAGCGGCACAACACACTATAGATATGTATGAGTATGGATGGCTGAGAAACTCACCTGCCAAGAGTGAAAACAGAGTTTAGATTGAAGAAGCGGCTTGCCGCTGTAGTATGTGATATTAGGGGGAAGGGGGGGATATTAAAGAGTTGAGAGAGATAGAGACGAGAGGGAGGCAGGAAGAAGGCGGCCGGCAACAGAAAAAATAAGGAGAAGTAATGAAGAAGCGGATGCAGGGCTTAGAGCCGCGCTCTGAGATTCGTGGCATTGCAAAAGTCGAGCAATGCCGAAAGGACCCGCTTGACCAGGGAGCTGTGGGCATCCGGGAAAAGTAGGCTCTTCAGCGAGTTGGCGATATCGGCGATAGGAGTCGCTGAGCTCTCCTCTCTCATCACCGAAAGCAGGGCAGTGCACAAGGAGATGCTCCAGCGCCTCTATGTCGGCACAGTTGGCACGCATGGCGCTGCCGATTCCCGTAAGCATGGAGGAAGGAAACCCCAGGAGAGGCCCTGGCCAGCACGAGCGTATTGGAGAAGGTGTGGCGGAAGTGACGTGCTGTTTTTCGCAAAGGAGCACTGGAACGGGTACCCCAAATGTCAACGTTGCCATGACAGCCGCGCTCCTGAAGCTTCGCTGCTGCTCTCGGTCTCTGAAAAGTGAGATAAGATTTTTCCGCCGGTGTCTTTCCCGCAGCACCTTTTGTTCGCGAGAAAAGCTGACTTTGGGGTTTGGTGTGTAAGCTTGAAAGTTGTGTTTTGGGTCTGTGAGTGTGAGTGTCGGCCAGCAATAGATACACTCAAGCAATCACGGCGCGGGTCTTCGTTGTCTTCTTCAACGTGCCACGGAAAAACACAGGAGCGCGTCTGCTTCACTAAAACTGCTACAGAAGTTTGGTAGGCTTTGTTTTGACGCGCGTCAGGAGCACACACTTCCGGCGGCTCGTAACAATTCAAGTTCAAAGTTCGCACCCATCTGCTCCGGCGAGCTGCAGAACCCCTGATTGGAGGCGCAAAGAGAGGTGGCACACCAACATGGCTGCACTTCCGGCTTCAAAAAAGTGATGTCAGGGCCTCTCCTGTTTTGATTCCTTCCTCCATGCCCGTAAGTCTGAGTTCGCGCAGCAGCTCGGTGGGAGCCGATGCGCAAGCCAAGGAGGAAGGAGCGGTCCACGCGAGACAGGCCGGTGCGCTGGAAAAGACGGGGGGGGGGGGGGGGCGTACCTGAAGCGACGTCGGGGTGCTGCGGGGTGAGGCTGCGCAGTATGGTCGTTCTGGCCGAGTCGAAACTCGTGACCAGACAACACCACCTAGAAGACTGACTTCTAGGTGGTGTTGGACCAGAGGGGAGAGGGGGAAGCACTCGGCGTGCGCCTCCTTGGCGAGAGAGTCGGCGTGCTCGTTGTCCTCTAGTCCGATGTGATGCGGTACCCGCTGCAGGACCAGGTCGCAGCCTCGGTGGCCGAGGTGGTGGAGCTTTGCGCTGAACAAGCGGCCCTCCGACGAAGTCCCTCGCCAGCATGGAAAGTCCCGCACGAGAGTTGCTGAGGATAGCCGCCACCGCAACGCCGGGCTGCTGCAGAAGGAGGTCGGCTGCGAGGTCAATCGCAGCGAGCTCGGCCACCGTTGACGACACGGCAAAGCGAAGGCGACACTAACGCGTTTCGCCGATGTCCGCTGCCGTGCATGCCGCAGCGCCGGATCTGTTCCTCGCCACCGAGCCATCGGTGAAGACAAGCAGGCGGTTTCCCAGCTGCTCGTGCATTAGCGTAGCTGTCTCCTGCTGCACGGCGCAAACAGCTGTCTGGCGCTTAGATGTTACTCCAGGCACCTTGGTGTTCACGTTGAGAAGGCTGGTGGCGTTCGGCAGTTGCGGCAGTTGCGGCAGGGCGACGAGCTGCGGAGACGAGCCGACGTGCAGGGTAAACTCGGTGGCCCACTTGCTCATGCCCGAATTAGGCAACGAGTGGAGGCGACACACAAGGTGCTGTCCCTGCAGCGAGCGCTGCAAGCGTTCAATGTGATGCAGCGCTTGCTTTTTCGCACGCAAGTGACGGCGGCCAGTTGCTCGCCTCGGCGAGAGACGCTCCTATCTGCGAGGAGCCAGGTAGTCTGTACAGCGGGCGAACAACATTGCGATGCTCCGTGTCGATGGCACTCCAGTTGGCAGCTCTGGCGTTCGTCAGGGGCAGGGCATAGAGTGCACGCGATGTCGCCACAGAGTTGTACACTCGAAGCGCAAGATGCGGCGTACAACCCCGTCCTCGCGCGAGAAAAGAGCGCGCAGCGATTGCCACTTTGCGGGACTCCCTGCAGATACGTGAGACTGCCGCGTTGAAATTGAGGCGGCAGTCTATCTGCAGCCCCAGGTAACGGACGCTCTTGCGCCACGGGAGAGGGCGGCCGCGCAGGGTTAGCGGCGGGACTTCGAAGCGCGCGCAAGTGGCTCGGGGGTGCACCATCAGCGCCTCTGTTTTCGCGGTTGAGAGCTGCTGTCCGATGCTGATGTGGCGAGGTACTCTTCGACTGCGTGAACTGCGGTCTGAATGGATGCCCGCACCAGGTAGCCGACCTCCGTGGGACCGCACGCAAAAAGAGCGATGTAGTCCGCGTAGATGGTCGATCGCACCTCGTGCGACGTTGTCTTCTGGATGTAGTCGTGGAGCCGCGAAAGAGCCAAATTAAATAAAAATGGGCTCAAATCACTGCCCTGCGGGACACCCAAAAACACACCGCGAGGGTCACTCAACGGCCCGCCGACCCGCACTCGGAGTGTGCGGTCATTCAGGAAGGCACGAATGTAGTGCAGGAGCCGGCCGGTGACACCCAGCTCGTGGAGGGTCCCGTTGGTGGTGGCATGGGGGAGGCCGTCGAAGGCACCCTGCACGTCGAGCAGGATGAGGTAGCCGGCCTCGTGGCGGCTCAACGACTCCTCGAGCGTGGCCACGAGCTCGGAGAGCGAGTCAGCTGTTGAGCGCAGCCGAAGGAAGCCACTCTGCTCGGGAGCGATGGTGTCGAGGGCCGCGGCAATCCATTCAAGGCGGCGCAGTGCCATGGCCTCGAGCGTTTTGCCAGCAACCGACGTAAGCGAGATGGGGCGGTACGATCCGATGCTCCCGGCAGGCTTCCCGCTTTTGAGCAGAGGGACGACGATGGCCTTTCTCCACGCAGCAGGCACGCAGCCGGTGCGCCAGACGTGGTTGAACTCCTCCAGGAGCGAAGGAAGCTACGCCGCATCGATGTTGCGAAGGGTCTGGAACGTCAGCCCGTCGGTGACTGCAACGTTTCCTGAGAATGCCGGGCTTTATGTAGTCGGCGTGAGGTACCACGTGATCATCAGTCGAGGTGATAGCGCGCAGGCCCGCCGGTGGTTGACTGCCGGTGGATGAGACAGGCGTCCAGGTGTACGCATGCATGATAGGGTACTCCAGGGGCTTGCGTTCAGCAGCAGTAATGCCGCGATCCTGTTAAGCAATACACCACTCCGGCCTGCCAAGAGTGAAAACAGAGTTTAGATTGAAGAATGGGGACGAAATGTAAAACGTTAAAGAACCCAAGGTATAGAAAACTAAACCGGGTGCCTCATAATCATATTCTGGTTTTGCCACGTAAAAGACAATAATTTGTTTATTTAAAAAATTATGTTGTTGTGTCCTTAAGATTTTTCTGGACGCGTAAACCAAATGAATGAAATTTCACCTTGTGTATCCAGTGGTTAAAATTAAAAAAAAAACATGATGATGATGAAAGGATTCTCGAGTCTCATTTCCAAATAATACAGGTTATAGTTAACTGATATTTGAAACCTGCAGGTAATGCCGTGGCTAACTGTACGTCCATTCGACTGAGAAACTTGTATATTATAAACGGCTGTTTTCACTTACCTGGTGCCCTATCATAACGACAATAATGAAGCAATTAAAGGAACGGCATGCCTCACATAGACGTAAAGATACATGTAAATCTGCCTTGTTCGTTGAAGGAGAAAAGTGTGCTACCACATGCAGCACAAAGTTTTTATCGGATGCAAACTTTTTGAGTCTGATCAACAAAAAATAAACCCCCTTGCCTAATTAGAGTTAGCATATTTACATGATACCTCAAACCGGGTCGTTTATATAGAATGACAGCTAGGAACTTGTTAAGTAGAAGTTATTAATCCCCGTGAGGTAATTCGCTCAGGAACTGGTGCGCCTCTGCGAAACAGCCGCAACTCTCCAGCATCGAAATTATTCGGAACAGTCCTCACTTGCATAGGTGCCTCGCCCTTGAGACATCAAAGTGCTGTTATGCGTTACATTCAAAGAGACACGACTATTCGATAATTTTTAATAGGGAATTCTGGAATCGAGTACGATCTGAATAGCAAATAACATTCGTTGAGACTTTGTTAGTACTTCATTTCACCTGCTGAAGGAGTTTGCCAGACGACCCATGGAGATTTCATTGGCCTTTACGTGCCGGTCTCCCCTATTCAGGCTGAGTACACAAATAATATCGTATTTCTAACAATGTTGTTCATATTGTCGTCCAATCATCGCCGTGACTACTCTCCGAACGCCCATTGGTCCACCTGGCGCTGGCTCCACCTAGAGTGTGCTATAATTGTAACACACTCTAGTTCCAGCCGTAATAAGGCCTCTAGCCACAGGCCGTCGCTCGAAGCTGCTGAGCGCGCTCCCATTAGTGGGCCTCTTCTCTGGAGAATCAATGGCGGTAACCAATTAACGCGGCTGTATACAGTTGCACGCTGCGACTCGTTGCTCGATCCCTCGCGCGGGGTCTCGCCGGCGCTCGTCGTTGAAGCCTTTGTCCGCCGAGGCAGGTGGAATTGGGAATATGAGCCCTCTGAAAACCAGCGATAGAGCTCCGCAACAACACGAACTCCGAATACCACCGCGGCATGGCCGTCGCCAGCCCGGAAACACGTTCGCCTGAAGTGACCGCACATGCGTCCACCGGGTTCCTATAAGTAAAGCGGTGGGCTTCGCGTCGTTTACTTCGAAAACCCGATTGTTTGCACACTCCTACTTTTTACTGTCGCTGTTGGACCTTGCGTGCTTTGAGGCTCGACTGTATCGGATAGATTTTAGCAGTACTTACGGTGCAAAGTCTAAGATTGAATCCGTGCACCGTGTTTCCGCTTAACAACCTCCCACTAAAGAGCCATCGATTCGCAAATACCGTCAAAGGTGCAAGAACCTCTATATAGATACGCTATCTGGTAGATGCGGCAGATTTCAGGGCATCGCCATGAAGAAAGGTATCGTGTTGCCTTGTGTGTTACTGCAAATACGCTTATTCTGGTCGAGGGATTTCACTTTTTCATGAAGTGCATTTAGAGCACGTTATAAGTTTAAATCATATTGACACGCATACTTGTTTATCTTTATCTGGTGACCGCATTTCACCGGCAAATGTTATGGTTATCACTCAGCGCAAGAAGCGCCTTTCTGTGTCGGAGGTTTCTCGAGTGTTATCGATGGTTGTATCGTTTGTCTATGTGGTCGCCCAGCCTGGTGCTATCAAATTGTGTGCGCGACGGGAATACTAGTGTGCATTCTAGAACTTAGGCCAGCACCAGTGATTACGCTGGAAGGTTCGTTGAACCGTGTATAAATAAATAGCCGACGCGCGGCTGATCTGCAGATCAGATTCTGACGATCAGATTCTGACGATCACCGAGGGCGCTCGCCGCTATCGTTGAGCTTTTAGTGCGATTTGTTTTGCTGGACACAGGTTCGCCCAATAAAGAACTAACTCCTTGAAGTTATGCTTTTGACATTCTGTTATTCTACGCCGTCACGACAACGTGACCTTATATATGCAGTGAATATGTCTATGTACCCTATGATTTACCGAGAGGTTTAGTCATCTACTTGTTCTTCTCCTCGAGCCACGCAGTCATTAAACCTGGTTTATTTCCCTATAATATTGTTTCCTTCTATTGTTCTTCATGCTCTCTAATATTATAAAAAGAAGCGGCGTGATATTTTCTTACGTACCTTCATGTTGCAGTTTGGTGGTGGCTGTGACAAAATTACATGTGTGACAAAGTTAAGATCTTAGAAAACAGTGTTGAAGACAGAATTTCACCGGGCTAAACTTACAATTGGTACCGGCCGACAAGAGGCGTGGGCGCACCAAAGCAAATAAGGACATTCAGAACTGTACTGTACAAACTTTCTGCAACAAAATCGGGAATTTCGTGCTACTAACGCGCGCTGGCTAGCAGACGATGTAATTCACAATGAAAGCAAAACTGAAAACGTTGTGTTGGACATTAGATGGTGTAAACATAAATTTTCAGTTGAAATAAAGCACTATTTTAAGAGCGTACACGCGCAGTTGGTCTCATCGCCCACAGAGAAAGTACACGTTGAATATGCCGCGGAGAACGTTTCCGCCCCAATCCACTTCTACGGCAGCGCCCTCGTGCAATTTTTCCAGACGCGGCGCCCCAGCGGTAGAGTGCCACTCAACTTTATTCTAGTACACTCTAGTCTTTATATACCTTTAAATGCGTAAGTATTTCTGTGCCCACTCAACGAGGAAACCCATCCGTACGTCTGTCTGTCCTCAAGTGCGTCACGTAAGACGATAGCTTTCGAGATAGGGCCCGCAGCAGCGAGTGAATTGCAAAGTCCCTATAGATTAGAACACCGTGAATTCAAAGCGCGCCGCCATATTGGTGAGCGCCGGTCGCGCCATCTATCCCAAGTGCCGTGAAGTAGCAGGCCTGGGCTGCCACACCGGGAGATGCGACCCAGCGCAAAAGCGAAACTTCGGCATTTCAGCTGGGCGGAAGGCGTGTATCGCGTTTTTTCTAACCTGTCATTTGCGCTGTCTCGACTCAATCAAACTTCAAGACCTCATGCAAGTCCGCAATGGCTACGCTGAGTGCTGTGCAGACTGCCGAAGCCAATACATCGGGTAAGTACGCTATTACATTTGTACAAGCCGCGCGCTATATACTAGAACACGTGTGAGCTGTAATATCTCCGTATTTTTGGCACGTAACCTGTGAAGGAATATACAGCACTATGTTGGTGCCATATATTATTAAAGGTTGCGCGATAAAGCTTTATGAAAATTCTACTTTTCAACATGCATCCCGCGGCAAAATTTTGCCCGGGCGTACGCTTTGCGACGAGTTTCGCGGAAAGCGGTGTTTCTCCCGTAAGTGCTCAGAAGCATGCGGTAAATTCCTCGTTGGCGTCACCTATTCTCCTCGCGTGTCCGCGGTACGTCGGACAGAGTTTCTCGTGCCTTACGGCGCTCTACCTCCAAAATAGCATCACTTATTTTCCCGGGGGAGCAGTAGGGGCCATTGTAGAGACAGGGCCTGCTCTCCTGGAACAGCATCTTCGCTCGTGCCAGTATTTTCGTTTTGTGCTCTCCGTGACTTCAAATTTTTTTTAATGGTCCCCTTTGAGCTAAAATGTGAAAGCATGCAATTGCCGAGCATCACCTGCGATTTAGAGTTCCAATAAAAGTGTATCGTTCATCAATCCCTTTCAGAAGCTATCTGTGACAGTAATGCCTTAAAAGCAAAGTTGTGATATTGTTAGCCAATCTGGTGGTGTTATTGTGCAGAATCCCACCGTCCCTCAGAATTACAGGTGTGCTATGCGAGCATAGACTAATTATGTAGCCATTGTTAGAACTAGTGCTTTAAGATTTTATATCAGCGTCTGCGACGTAAAGGACATTGGCTTGAGTACTGTTTATTTATGTGTCAATCCTATGTATTCTGTGCAGGTGCCTTGTGTCCGCTTGAATTTCATGAAATCAAAGACTGGATCGAAGACATGAAGCTCTGGCCTCCTGTGCAGGAACACCATATTATTTACTACCTTTTGAAGACAAAAGCTTGTGACCTTGAAGACGTGAATGCAATCAAAAGCACTGAAGCCTACAACTATGTTGAAAGTGGCAAGGTAGGCTGCTTGCTTGTGCACAAGGACATGGCCACACACTCCATTTTTGTCAAAGGAGAAGTCGAAAGGTCTCAGGAGTTAAGTGCGCCCCCGCATAAAGCTTGGGTCTGCCTTCAGCCCAGTGGAAGTGTCGTCACAGCGGACTGCTCTTGCATGGCAGGTACAGCGCATGCTTGCAGCCACATTGGTATGCTAATTATTTTACATGCTACTAACTTATGCATTACAAAGCCATGCAGTTTTGCTGCCTGAATTATGCACTTAAATGTGACCATCTGCCATTTGCTTAAATGCGAAGTGAACTAAAAGTAAGATGTATTTTGATCAGTGTCAGTAGTGCAGAAGTTTTAAGGGAGTGTCTCTTATGAAGTATGAATTGGTACAAATTTTTTTCAGGAGCTCTACTTTGGAAGATTGAGTTTGCTGTCAGACTTGGTTTGACTGGCAGAGCATGTACTGACAAGAGTGCTGAATGGAACCGTGGCACAAAGAAGAATGTAGTTCCAGGAGAAATACAAGGCATAGACTTCAAGTTAAGAAGGCAAATCCAGACTGGGAAACCTGCCCCGAGGCTACATGATCCTCAGTTTCAGAAGTTTAGGGACCATAATTCGCTTGTTAAAAGCCTTGATACAGTTCCTTTGAAAGGTCTTGCATCAGTACCGGGCACAATTTTAAACTTAACGCTAAATGCACCAGCTGCAGAAACTACAGATGAAATACTTGCACCTCGTAGTGTCCCGTCTCATGGCTTTCATAGCGGTACTGGACCTGACAACTGCCATTGCTGTAATGATTTCTATAAAAGGTATGTAGACATACCTCTAGATGCACAAGTTAGACTGGCCAAAGGAACAGTGGAGCAACGTGGCAGTGTGTGGGAAGGCAGTAGAAAGGTCAGAATAACAGCCTCAGTCACGTCAAAGATACCTAAGCGCAAGCACACTTTGCCAGAAAGAGCACTGGCTTCCCTACTGAGGTCTAGCTTCAGAGGTAACAAAGCAACTATGCATGGTACACAGTGTGAGCCTATAGCCAGGGAGGCGTTTGAGCAAGAAACTGGCCTAAAAGTGGCAAGACTAGGAACTGTGGTGTCGCAAAGTGAACCGTACCTATCTGCAAGCCCAGATGGACTTGTTGGCACAGACTCCATTCTTGAAATTAAGTGCCCTTACACAGAAGACTGCTCCTCTTTGTTGGACAGCGGAAAATATGATGTAAGGAAGGGAGATGATGGATATTTTCTTTCTAAATCAGGCAGGGGGGGGGGGGGCTACTACAGTCAAGTACAATTCACTATGTATTGTTGCCAAAGGAAACATTGCTTTTTTTATGTGTGGACAAGCAGGCGAACTGTCCTGGTTAATGTGAACTATGACCCAGCATACTTAAGCTCCAGCCTTGCAAGAGTGCGCAACTTTTACTTTTCTTTCTACCTTCCTGCCTTGGTAGACGATGCTCTCACTCAAAGCTCGACAGCACTTGAAGCGTACGACATGTTTCTACGTACTGCTACTTAATGACAGTATAGCAAAAGTGGTTAATTTGCAGCATATTGTTTATTTATTGTAAATAATTTATAAGCTAAACTTCTATAGCTCGAAAAAACAAACAGCAAGACATATTGTGCAATAGTTCGTTCATTTTTATTTGGAAGTTTGCCCTGAGGCATAAAACAAGTCACGCATCTTACATGTGCACACAAAGTTTGTTCTGTTTACCAAGTCCAGCAAGGATCTATTGTGGAGACCAAGGACGGTATTTTGTAGCTATGCCTTTCCGATGGTAATGCCTTTTCGCGCTTGGTCGGTGGTCAGAGCGACGGTCTGCTCACGTTATCAACGGGATCAGCCGGCCGTGAGCGGTGGATGATAGGACTAGTATAGCATAAAGCATAACGCATCGCTACAAAATACCAGCCCATATATCCCTGCTGCTGGTGCCAATGCATTGAAAGCAAAAGTGTAACAATATGTATATACAATCTACGGAGACAAAAAAAAATTGTCCAAAGCTGTAACCTTTGGAACACAAATACCTGTCATTTATGTTGATGAATCAATAAAAAATGGTTTCCAGCCTTGTACTTTTCTAGACAGTAAAATGCACTATCCAAACTAGTGCAAAAAAGTTTCTTTCACAGAAAACAAGAAGCTGCACAGTGGTGACTCGCCTTGGTTCCTCTTTGTGAACATTTATGAGAACATCATGCAATAGCCTTCCAAATCACATGAGCGCTTGTGTGATATGACCTTACATGTACACTAGAAAATTGTACTGATTACAATGAAGGTATAAAAATCATCATATGTATAAAAAATGTTACTACACATAAATACAACTGGCGAATACATCTTGCATGATTTCCTCCTGGCATACCTTTGACTCAATCTACCAGAATAAATCTTGGACTTCAGAGTGAAATCGCACGCAACTAGAAAAAAAAAGGTTATCAGGCTCTTCTTTGTGAACATATATAAGAACAAAATAGAATAACCTTCCAAATCACGTGAGCACTTGTGTGAGATGACATTACATGTACACTGGCAAATTGCACGTAATACTACAACACAGCTAAAAAATAAGCACAAAAATTGTCAATACACATGAACAATTGGGAAGTATAGTATCTTGCAGGCTTTTTTTTTTCTGGCATATTTAGAATAAATGTCACAGTTCACGTGAAACCTCTCACAAGAAAAGTCTACCAGGCTCTCTATGAACATTTAGAAAAACATAATGCAAGTCTCAGATTTTAAAGTGAAATCACTCCTAAAAATAAAAAAAAGCTTACCATACACAACACAAAATTAACACAGCCTTCTTTTAGCAAGTGTTGCAAGACCAATCTGGCACCCACGACTAAGTCATTGCTAGCAAGTAATGCACTTGACACAGGTACTCTGCGCAAAAGTATACATACCACAGATTCTGCGATTAAGCAGATTTTTTTTTTCACCAACGCATATAACTTGAAACTGAGGACTGCAGTATAAACATGACATTGCGAGCTTTCCCGGCCACTTGTCCGTTTGTATGTCTGAATTACGACTGAATTTAGTGTTTTTCAGCGAGCCTGAGGCCATATACTTTCGCTCACGGAGTACCTTCTTCAACTATGATATCACTGCGAATCAGGGGTGACTTCAAATTGCAAAGTCCTGCACAAACTACAACAATCTCATTTACAAGTTTCTTGTGATGAATTGGGACACTGTACTTGAGTATTCTGAATGTCTTAATACGGTTAATTGCTCTTTCGACATGTATTCTTAATGAAGCAATTCGCCTTGTTCTCGTCACCTCCACTTCTTCAAGCCTGTTCCTTCCTTGTGTAAAAGCGGGCATATTTAGGCGAACACATTTTGCTTTCATCTCCTCATTCAAGGTGAAGCCTCGATCTGCCATTACTTCATCACAGTTTTCGAGGTAGTCGCAAAATCCTGAGTCTTGCACGATAAACCGATCAGAAGCCCGGCCACCATATACTTTAGATACAAACATAATGAAGCCTGTGGGTGCTATGGCTACTAGAAATTTTGCAGTGTTTCCGCCTTTGTACTGGCTGTACGTCTGAGCACGAGCATACAGCTTCTTGGGGCGCTGCATATACACCTCTGTGCAGTCTATTATGCATCTAGTGTTCTTGTACATGCTTTCTTTGAATGTTTTTGAAGTGACCTCTGTATGGTCTCCTGAGGTAGCCAGATGATCAAATGTTGTCTGGAAATTTCAGCTAGTGCTCGAAGAATTGTGCGAAAAATTTTACCAACAAGAGATACAGATATAGCAAACCGATACGCTAAGTCAGCATAGAGCAAGCCCAGTCTAAGGCGCATCAAAGTCAGCAGAACAGCATCACTAATGCTTAATTTGAATTGAGTGCTGACCTTACTCTCCACAACGTTGACTAATTCACAGAAGGTGCAATAGCTCAATCCAGTGTAAAACTGGTACTGACTAGGCGGTAATGAAACTGTATTGTAAATAGATGTTTGAGTTCCTGCATCAACATTTTTCACACTACAAGAAAAGTAGCAGTGTTCGTGCAAAATTCTTTGCACACACTCAAGTGAAACATCCATTGGCACTATTGCTTGCTCGGGCTCTGAAAGTGATGACACTGTGGACAGCTCAACAGTGTGGAGATTCTCTGCATCATAAGATGTCTCAAAATAAAAATTTGGGGCTGCCTCTTCAGTGCTTTCGACCACCACCTCGTATGTAGCAGGGACAATATCAAGCCTTTCGGATGCGACCTCCTGCAGTTCGCTGTTATACAGTTCTACTGTGCTTTTAGCTTCTACTACACTTGTTTTAGTGTGACCTGGTGTCTCCATTTGCGCTGTTTCACTCGGGGCATCCACTGCAGGAAGGTGAACAGACGCTACCTGCTGGGATGTGGGCACTTGCTGCTGAACGATCTGCTGCTCCTGTTCACGCTTGTGTTGCTCGTTTGTGTGGTATCGTTGTGTTGCTCGTGTGGTCTCGTTTGTGCAGTGTTGCTCGCTTGTGCGAGGCCATATCGGATTGTTGGTGTTTTCAATTAAAGTTGTTTCTCTCTCTCTCTCCTGTTGTGGACAGGCAGCAGCTAGTGCTTGGGTACCAGCATGCAACGTTCCTAGGTTTCCACCAGCACACAGAACATTGTCCTCTGCACTTTCAGTATGGTCTTGTTTGTCATGTTCACTGCTAGGTTGGCCACGTTCGGCAGCACAATGGCGAGGTCGCTTGACTGGGCTTACAGCCTGCCTGATTAGCAGACGCCTGCCCTTCACCACCTGCACATTGAAAACAAACAAACTATATGTTATAGTAAGAAGGGCTGTAGTTCTTTTCTGTGCCATAACTGTTGGGAAGATATAAATTCCTCTCAAAATGAAAAACAAAATGCACAAGGCCAATTGTATCGTGCAACCACTTAAAAGCACAACATTCAGAACACAAGCCTATAGCACTTAGAACAAGCAGCGTATGGCACTAAACCTGCACTCATTGGAAAATGTGGAACTACAGTGGTTATAATGTTCAACTACATGTGCTGTCAAAGCCCGCATAACAAGGTGAGCACGACAGATGCAGGTGTGAGTTGTTGCACCAACTATTACAGGGCACATAAAATTACCATCCCTACTTAAAGCTGCATCATCAGGGACCCCTTTGGTACAAGACAACAACCGCACCTGCATTCCAAGAAATTATCCCCACCAACTGCAGTTACCAGGTATCAGACCTGTTTCGCTTGTGCGAGGCCATATCAGATTGTTGGCGCTCCCTCAGAAAAAAAAAACAAAAAAAACAGGTGAGAGCGACCAAAATTTTGTTACAAAATGCAACAATAATTAACCACCTAATTTTCCTCGCTATATGAAAAGAAAAATTTCGTGCTTTGCCTCGCATAACAGCACGCACGCAGTTTAGAGATCAGGAGGCTCAAATGAATTCGTTACGAATGACACCTGAAATGTAAAGACAGGCGCGCTGCAAGAACACCTTCGGCGACGAGCAGTCGTCGTTTACGTCTTTGTGGACGCATGCTACGTGACGAGCAGACTTCAGTTTACTTTCGTTAGTAATAACGCTCACCAGCAGGGCAACATTCTATTGCCTACGACTTGTTCACGCTTAATGGTCATGCCGCGCGCCTAGCTGCAAGTATCGCTAACCGCAAACTCAACTGTTCCTCTTAACCGTCGGGAGCTCTACATGAATGAAAACACGAAAAGGCTTGCCTTTTTGTTATAGCCAAGGCGAAGCATCGGCACGGGATTCTGCTCTGTAGGCTTGTTGTCCAGGAAGTGCTCAGAGCAAACCTGCGTGTTACACATATTACGTTCGTAGGGCGCAAAGTTGAACGTGGCACCAAAATATACACAGCTCGCATACTCACTCGCGCATTTTCACTGGGTTGGTAGTTCTTCCTATTCAGTGCAGCTATCCACTGGTGGCGTAGCTTGGCGTTCTTCGTTGCGGATGAAAATCGGTGCAAGTTGCAAACACCGCACCGGCACGATTCCCTGCGTGTGTTGTGCTCTTCGCAAACAGCGCTAAGTAACCTGCTCCTTTTGCGCTGGTTGTTTTGGCATCCAAACACGACGCAATGCCGCCCAGATGACTTCTTGTACTTAGGAACCGCGTGAACGGGCACATTTCCGCACTTTGGAGTCCTAGAGCTGGCACTTTCCATGTCTACCGGTCGCCGACGAACACACTTTGGCAGCCCAGTACAAAATGGCGCTGGTCGACCGGGCAGCCCGGGTGTGAGAGTATGCGTTCGGTTAGTCTGGGTGCGAGACTATCGTGTTCTGGTGTATATAAGAAAAATACCGCCATCCTTTGATCAACGCCGCTTCTCTCTCTCCTGTATCTCCGATGGGACGATGATATATAGTGCGCGCTTTTCACTTCTTTATATTTTGTTTTTTTCCGCCTCAGAGCCATGTTGAAAGTCTTCTGCGCCATGTTGAGAGTGTTCTTCTTCTGAGCCATGTTGAAAGTCGCCGGCGGCGGCGGCGGCGCGCGCCCGGCCTGAAAGCTTCAATGTAGATTAGGGTGCCTAGGGTGCCTCGATGCCAGCGCCGCCGTTCAGGGTGGTGCCATCCTTTGACCGCACCCGCGCCGCCGCTTTCTCGCTGCGACGCCATCTTGAGTCCTGCGAGCGGTTGCGAGTGCTTGGTGCGGCTGCTTAGTTCGAGAAACAGTGCGCGCGGATGCTTCGCTGACGCTTCTACTTGCTGGACAGTGTTCAGCCGCATGAATTACAAGCTTGTCAAGTGAATCGAGTCGACATGACGGGCTGTTGTGTTCCCAAGTGCACCGGATCGACGCGTAAAGGGCTTCGTTGTTTACGCTTCCCCCGGGACCCAGAGGTATCACTGGAAGGCATCACTTCCAGCGGTATCACTTCCAGCGGTATCACTGGAAGGCAACGGATAACTCCTACATTTGCGAGGTAAGTGGCAAGAAAGTTTATACTATCGCACCGTGTTTTTCATTTAAATAAGAAAGTATTATCTGATCCTCGCTCACGTACCTACGTTCGCTCACGAACTAAGCACTTCACCGATGCTGGGTTGCTTCACCGATGCCTATGGTTTGCTAGCGCGCGTCGCATAGGCTTTTGCGGTTTTGATCGGCGCAGTCTATGCCAGTAGTACCCTTATTTTAAGAAATGACGAAAATGCTTCGCGGCGAAATAGCCTTACATTAGCTACAAATCATCATGTAAACCACCTATTTTACTTTTTCACGGGAAGCACACATCGTGTATCTCTTGTTTCTTTTTTTTCCCTCAGTTTCTTTTTTCGCTACACGTTATTTGGGACTAAAGAACGCAGTGCTTCTTCTGGGGAGAGCGGCTGTAGTGTACGTGGCAAGCGAAGCATTGTGATTTTCTCTATTCTCAGCAGATATCTTGCGGATCTCAGGTAGTTACGTTATATACCTGATTTTTTAGACAAATATATTTGTAGCGTGGTGCTCGTAAACCGATGATCATTCGTGGTCATTCCCGATCGTAGTGGGTACTGTGACGGTCTTTAAATGCCTGTGCACGGTATGCCCAGGTGTAGTAGAGTTAAGGGGCATCATGGGACCAAAATGTTTTGGCGCTTTCTGGCATGGTGTCTGTATGGTCTCCTGAGGTAGCCAGATGATCAAATGTTGTCTGGAAATTTCAGCTAGTGCTCGAAGAATTGTGCGAAAAATTTTACCAACAAGAGATACAGATATAGCAAACCTGTGCTATATAGGCTATATATATAGGCTATATAAATAGCCTGTGCATTTCTTCGAAACGTGTCAAGCGAGGTAATAAAGTATTACTTCTGCGAAAATTTATCTTTAAGCACTGTAATGGGTTCTCTGTATTTACAAGGCAACTTTCCATGTCAATAATCACTTTTGTTGTTTTACTTGTACTCAGAAACACTTTGAAGAGGACCAGTACGAGGGAAATCGACAGGATGGGCGCCGTCTGTTAAAGTCAACAGCCCTACATCATCATGGACTATATTTTCGAAGTGAAAAATATTGCTAATCTGTATTTGACTGTCTTAGTTTCACTTACGGTTTTGTACGCGATATGTATGCAGTGTTGTTTATTTTTTCAATGTAGTTATCAGTGTTCTAATGGTTATTTATAAAATGTTATGTACTCGCCATCGATGTGTTTGGCTGATGCGACGTATTCGATGGTAGCTGATGTATTCTGGCTGGATATCTTGATTAATATTACCCACGGTTGCGTTTTCTTGTTTGCATTCTTGTTTTCGATTTATATTGTGTGTAATAAGGTTGACGTACTCACTTGAACCCCCCCCCCCCCATGTAATGAATAAATTTTTAAAAATGTCACAGTTTCGCGCTAAGGGCGAAGCAATGAATGCGATAGCAACACAGCAATGTCATACGAAGTAAGGTGAGCGGCTTTGGTAGCAATATGAATTGTAGTAAACATGAGCTGATTAAGTAAGCAGGTGTGCTGTGGCGTAAGTAGACCGACATGAAGAGAGACTCGATGACCACGAGGAGGCGCGTGTGAAACGGTGGTGTTGATGAGAAGCGCTTCCCGTGGGCAGCGCGTGCGAAGGGACACACCTGTAGCGCTGCACTGCCGACCCGGGCAGCATTGCATGTGTAGCGTGCGTTGGAAAATGTGGCCCGACTATTACTAACGGATTGAACAAGCTTGGTGTGAGCGCACACAAACAAACATGAATAGATCACACTGAATGACTGCAGACAACGACTGTCAAAACGCTGGCAGCAAGCGCATATATACGCCGCAGCAGCGGGCGAAGGTACGTGCGTTCTATCGCTTCAACGGAAACTGAGCGGCGAATGCACGGCGCATAAAGGTCAGAGCCGTGTGGAGATAAGAGACGACGGTGCGGACGAGCGACGAGCGCGGTTGTTGGCAGCGTAGAAGTGCCCCCCCCCCCCCCCCGCGCTCCCTCCGGCGCTGGCTTCCCGCTTCCTTGCTTGCGCGTGGGTGATTGAGTGCGTTCGCTCTCCGTGATAGCGCGCGACCCCGCACGCTTCCGCTCGACCATACGGCGCGCGGCGAAGATTTTATCTATAGGGAACCTCACGGCGACGGCGACGATGACGACGACGGCGATGGCAGAAATCCGGTAGAAGTGTCCATATAATTGCTATCGCAATAAAAACTCTCACTATCCCGAATTGTGTGTCGAGCATACCTTGCGGATTTTTTTTATCTCGTCTTTCAACATAACCATCAGGCGCCACACAGTACTTATATTTTATTGCGATAGCAATTATATGGACACTTCCACCGGATTTCTGCCGTCGCGTCGTCGTCGCCGTCGCCGTGAGGTTCCGTATAGATAAAGTCTTCGCCGCGCGCCGTATGCCCTAGCGGAAGCGTGCGGGACGCACGCTGTCACGGAGAGCGAACGCAGTAGTAGTAGTAGTAGTAGAGGTTGAGGAAAAGAGAAAAGATGCATGTTTCTGCAGCCCTTATAGGGAGCACGGCTCAGCATCTGAAGGGCGGGGAGGGGGGATAGAGAGTAGGAAAAGTGGAATAAGGGAAGGGAGAGGGTAGTCGTCATCGTCTCGGGCAGGGTGCCCTCACAGTCGGTCAGCCAGCATCGAATCGGCAAGGTAACAGAGTACGACCTTGAATACCCTGCTGGAACTGCGGGCTGGGAAGAGCAGGTCCGTGCTGGAGGCTGACGGCAGGCCCATGCGGCGTGGTTGAGCCACCATGGTGGCTCGGTGTTGGTTGAGTGCGGGGCAGAAACATAGGAGGTGCTCCAGTGTTTCGTCTTCCCCGCACTGTGTGCAGGCTGGCGAGTCAGTTATACCCAGGCGACAGCTCCGGGCGGCTGTCCAGCAGCAGCCAATCCGTAGGCGTAGCAGGAGGGATCTCTCCCTCCTTGTCAGTCCCCGGTCCGGGAGCCGTGTCGGGGGACTCCGCCTCGCCACGCGTGCGTCGGGGTGACAGCTCAGCAGCAGTCGCTGCAAGGTGCTCCTGGAGTAGTCTGAGGCAATGACTGCCGGGCTGATCACCGTGTCCATGCCGTGTGCCTCTTTTGCCAAGGCATCTGCCTCTTCATTGCCCGGGATTCCCACGTGTGCAGGGATCCAGTGCAACGAGACATCGGTGCCACTGGCGCAGAGGGCATAAAGCTTGGTTACCAAGAGGGCTGCACTAAGGCCAGCCCTCTCCGGGAGACACACGGCTGGAGAGCTGCTCTTGAGTCGCTGGCCACCGCCACAGGTACTCCAGGAGGGTCTGCTGCCAGCAGGTCTGCGGCCAGGTGAAGGCCTGCCATCTCAGCAGCGGTGGAGCTGGCCGAGAAGGAGAGTCGGCAAGTCGATGCCCTGCCGAGCGCGGGGGCCACACAGGCTGCAGTGGCGGAGCCGGTGTCGGGGAGGACGGAGCCGTCCGTGAAGACGAGTATTCTCCCCGCCCGCTCTTCCTCCAGCTTAGAGGTGGCCACCTGCAGGAGTGTGCAGCTGGGAGAACGGCGCTTGGAGTGTCCCTCCAGCGAGGTAAAGATGACCAAGTGCCTCTCGTGTGGTGGTGGGAGTCGCACCGCTGGAGGTACCTGACCGACCACTGTCTGGTAGGTCTCGACCAGGCTCCCCATTCTGGAAGAGGGTCGGCTGGCCAGGCGGTTGAGCAGGGGTTCTCCGTCTGGGGCGTGGGCCAGCCTGTCAATGTGCAGCAAGCCACGCTGCTGCAGCAAGAGAGACAAAGGCCACGCTCCTGCCTCTGCAAGCGTTGCCGCTATCTTTGAGGACCGGGGTAGCCCCAGCACGCTCCTGATGAAGCCCCGGTGGAGTTGTTCCAGACGTTTCAGCCGGGTTGGTGAAAGGGTGAGCAGTGGCAGGGCATAGAGCAGCCTGGAGGTGGCGGCTGCTGAATGCAGTCGCAGCGCCCAGGATGGCTAGCATCCCCGCCCCCGCAGGAAAATGCCTCTCACCGCTCTCTGGACCCTCTGGACCTGCGCCACCACAGCCTTCACAGCGGGAGTCCAAGTCAGCAGATGGTCTCAATCTTCCCCGCGCAAGCAAGGAAGCGGGAAGCGAGCGCCGGAGGGAGCGGGGGGGGGCGCATTTCTACGCTGCCAACAACCGCGCTCGTCGCTCGCTCGCACCGTCTCTTATCTCCACACTGCTCTGACCTTTATGCGCTGTGGATTCGACGCTCAGTTTCCGTTCAAGCGATAGACCGCACGTACCTTCGCCCGCTGCGGCGTATGTATGCGCTTGCTGCCAGCGTTTTGACAGTCGTTGTCTGCAGTCATTCAGTGTGTTCTATTCATGTTTGTATGTGCACGCTCACACCACAGTTAGTAATAGTCGGGCCACATTTTCCAACGCACGCAACACATGCAATGCTGCCCGGATCGGCAGTGCAGCGCTACAGGTGTGTCTCTTCGCACGCGCTGCCCACGGGCAGCGCTTCTCATCAACACCACCGTTTCACACGCGCCTTCTCGTGGTCATCGAGTCTCTCTTCATGTCGGTCTACTTACGCCGCAGCACACCTGCTTACTTAATCAGCTCATGTTTACTACAATTCATATTGCTACCAAAGCCGCTCACCTTACTTCGTATGACATTGCTGTGTTGCTATCGCATTCATTGCTTCGCCCTTAGGGCGAAACTGTGACATTTTTTCATGTACATATCTCTTTCATGATTGATCGTACTAGACATTATAAGTAAATGTACTTGTGCATCGTTTGGTTTTTTGTGTGTACTAGGCAAGATTGACACAGACAAGTTACGTTACATGTTTCTCTACAGCACTAACTAAACTTTATTTTCACATCGCAGTTATTTTTACACCAGCTTAATCCTGTCAGCACACAGTCTTGTGGGCAAAAAAGCAAAATTGGGCGTAGATATCGTCAAATAATTGCAACGAACGCGAAGAGCACGCGCAACGCAAGGGAAACTAACCGCCGTGGCCGAGTGGCTGGCTACGGTAAAGGAGGCGTGACGTGTAAACCAAAATACAACGGCGAAAAAGAAAAACTTCCACACACAGGGGGTCGCAAACCTTATATGCCAAGCATCGATGCGCAAAAAAAAATAGTGCGTATTTCAAACATACACACGGCATATTAAATGTAAATTGAATTAGGCAACTTGGGGCATGTTCCCGGCGCCATACATTTACGTCTTGGACCTTCGACAAGATAACGGCTATTGGTTATAAAGATGTGCAGATGCGATACCGATAAAAAAATCCTCATCAAGGCAAAGCACTTGGAAGTGCGCCGCGAGTAACACTATTTATGAACGCAAGCGTAGCTGAGTCTCAGCTCGTGTGACCCAATATGGCGGCGCCAGCGCCGCCGTTCAGGGTGGTGCCATCCTTTGACCGCCCCCGCGCCGCCGCTTTCTCGCTGCGACGCCATCTTGAGTCACAGCGAGCGGTTGCGAGTGCTTGGTGCGGGTGCTTAGTTCGAGACACAGTGCGCGCGGATGCTTCGCTGACGCTTCTACTTGCTGGACAGTGTTCAGCCGCTTGAATGACAAGCTTGTCAAGTGCATCGAGTCGACATGACGGGCTGTTGTGTTCCCAAGTGCACCGGATCGACGCGTAAAGGGCTTCGTTGTTAACACGAAAGTGTTTTATGCCGGGGTCCACCAAGACTTCACTGACGTATTTCCGTCACGGAAATACGTCATAGAACATAATACAAAGAAAGAAACCAGAAGAAAATGTTCCACAAACATGCAAAATTTGGAAATCGAACCCACGACCTCTCGGTCCGCGACGATAGATCGCCGAGCGTTTAACCCATTGCGCCACAAACGCATTTGCAGAGAGCTACACAGACGCGCCTTATATATCTAACACTCCTCCGTGTACCCGCGCTCTTGCTCGGGGCGGTGCCGCCGCCTACGAGCAGAAAAGAGAAGTACTGCATTATGACACTAACGCGCACCGACAGTGAACGCTTCGGTGGTCTCAGCACTACGACGCCTCGATGCCAGCATTCGAAGGGACGCTGGCATCAAGAAGCACTACCAACGCCACCTAGGTGGCGTTCACCGTACTCAGCACAGCGGAGCGTGGCCTCCGCAATTAGCTCTGAAAATGTTTCTGAAGTTGATCGCGGAGGCTGCAATTACGACGCGCTGTACGCGCTGATTTGACTCGGTGACGATTCAGTTACGTGCTTTGTCTTGCGCGTTGTATTAGTGTGTCAGTTACGTGCTTCGTCTTTCGCGTTGTGCTAGCGTGTGCAGCGTAGTGCAGCTTCCATATGCACGACGGTTGCTCATGGTCATCGACGTTGGTAGTCGTGATGGAGGAGACGTGCCACCAGGCGTCAGCGTGGGTGCATCAACGCCTAAGGGCGCTTTAGCCACAAAACACCAATAGACATTATATATCAATGTGCAATAAACATTACACTACTTCTGTGAAGACACGTTTCACTTTCGTGTTCTATACCGATTCCTATATAAGAGGGATCAACCACATTTTTTTACGCTTCCCCCGGGACCCAGAGCGAAGGAAGAGATGGGAAGCCCAAGTAAAGCGGTATCACTGGAAGGCAACGGATAGCTCCTACATTTGCGAGGTAAGTGTCAAGAAAGTTTAGAATATCGCACCGTGTTTCTCATTTAAATAAGAAAGTATTCCCTGATCCTTGCTCACGTACCTACGTTCGCTCACGAACTAAGCACTGCACCGATGCTGTCTGAGTAGCCTATGGTTTGCGAGCGCGCGTCGCATTGGCTTTTGCCGTTTTGATCGGCGCAGTCTATGCGAGTAGTACCCTTAGTTTAAGGACTGACGAAAATGCTTCGCCGCGAAATAGCCTTACATTAGCTACAAATCGTCATGTAAACCACCTATTTTACTTTTTCACGGGAAGCACACATCGCGTGTCTCTTGTTTCTTTTTTTCCTCAGTTTCTTTTTTCGCTACTGGTTATTTGGACTAAAGAACGCAGTGCTTCTTTTGGGGAGAGCGGCTGTTGTGTATACGTGGAAAGCGAAGCATTGTGATTTTCTCTGATTTTCAGCAGATATCTTGCTGATCTCAGGTTGTTACGTTAAATAGCTGATTTTTTAGACGAATATATTTGTAGCGTGGTGCTCGTAAGACGATGGTCATTCGTGCTCATTCCCGATCATAGTGGGTACTGTGACGGTCTTTAAATGCCTGTGCACGGTATGCCCAGGTGTAGTAGAGTTAAGGGGCATCATGGGACCAAAATGTTTCGGCGCTTTCTGGCATGGTGTTTGTTGTAGCCTGTGCATTTCTTCGAAACGTGTGAAGCGAGGTAATACAGCATTACTTCTGCGAAAATTTATCTTTAAGCACTGTAATGGGTTCTCTGTATTTACAAGGCAACTTTTCATATCAATAATCGCTTTTGTTGTTTTACTTGTACTTAGAAACACTTTGAAGAGGACCAGTACGAGTGAAATCGACAGGATGGGCGCCGTCTGTTAAGTCAACAGCCCTACATAATCATGGACTATATTTTCGAAGTGAAAAACATTGCTAATCTGTATTTGACTGTCTTATTTTCATTTACACTTTTTGTACGCGATATGTATGCAGTGTAGTTTATTTTTTCAATGTAGTTATCAGTGTTCTAATGGTTATTTATAAAGTGTTCTGTACTCTTCATCGATGTGTTTGGCTGATGCGACGTATTCGATGGTACCTGATGTATTCTGGCTGGATATCTTGATTAATATTACCCGCGGTTGCGTTTTCTTGTTTGTATTCTTGTTTTCGATTTCTATTGTGTGTAATAAGGTTGCTGTACTCACTTGAACCCCCCCCCCCATGTAATGAATAAATTTTAAAAAGCTCTCCCTATCCCGAATTGTGTCTGTCGAGCCTACCTTGTGAATTTTTTTTATCTCGTCTTTCAACATAACCTTCAGGCGCCACACAGTACATATAATTTTTCATGTACATATCTCTTTCATGATTTACTGTACTAGACATTATAAGTAAATGTATTTTGTGCATCGTTTGGTTTCTTGTGTGTACTAGGCAAGATTGACACAGACAAGTTACGTTATATTTTTCTCTACAACACTAACTAAACCTTATTTTTACACCAGCTTAATCCTGTCAGCACGCAGTTTTGTGGGCAAAGAAAAGCAAAATTGCGCGTAGATATCGTCAAATAATTGCGACGAACGCGAGGAGCACGCGCAACGCAAGGGAAACTAACCGCCGTGGCCGAGTGGCTGGCTACGGTAAAGGAGGCGTGACGTGTAAACCAAAATACAACAGCGAAAAAGAAAAACTTCCACACACAGGGGGTCGCAAACCTTATATACCAAGCATCGAAGCGCAAAAAATAGTGCATATTTCAAACATACACACGGCAGATTAAATGTGATTGAATTAGGCAACTTGGGGCATGTTCCCGGCGCCATACATTTATGTCTTCGACCTTCGACGAGTTAACGGCTATTGGTTATAAAGATGTGCAGATGCGCTACCGACAAAAATATCCCCATCAAGGCAAAGCACTTGGAAGTGCGCTGCGAGTAACACTATTTATGAACGCAAGCGTAGCTGAGTCTGAGCTCATGTTATTCAATATGGCGGCGCCAGCGGGGTTTTCTCCACCCTGAACGGCGGCGCTGGGCATCGAGGCACCCTAACGTAGACTTTCTAGGTGCGCCACCGTCGACTTGGCTTTCGCAAGCAAAAAGTAAAGAAAAAAGCAAGCGCTTTAGGAGAGGAGGCGGCGGAGGAAAGAGTAGATGGCGGTACTTTTCTTATATAGGGATTTTAGTGAATTGACGTTCGCACTGCCTCTCGCTTCACCACGAACTAAGCGGCGAGAACACAGCGCAGACGAAGCTATCAGCACTCGGCGCACTCTGTCCCAATCACAGATCGCTTTCAAGATAGGGTCCGCGCGGCCGCACCATACGTAGCCGCCGCCGGAGTGCGGTTGATCATGGTTCGTGATAAGGCGCCAAAGGTCGATAATGGCTTATAATAATCGGAACATCATCACCGGGCTACGTGGAGATGAGCAAGTGGCACAATGCTTACGCATACTTAGACAACTGCGTGAACTTTTTATGGGCACCGCCATATTGCGTAAGCAGTGTCGCCGTCTACGGGAAGTCTGTAGGTAATGCATGGCTTGGGCGAGCGCTCCGTGTTCTATGCCAGCCATATGTTCGGCGGCCGTTTCTGGTGGCTGTTCTCGCGCTCGCGTGGTGTATTGATCATGACGTGGCGTCTTCTACGTGAGAAGCGGTTATGTGAGACGTACTGAAGTGATTTAAGCCGGCATGGCCGGCGTTTCTGTTAACGTTGGGGCGGACGGAGCACCCAGCGTGATGTGTGAGCGCGTGCTTGAGCAAGCAATCAGCCTCGGAGGCCGCATGTTTACGCAGCCAAGAGGAATTTCCTGCACACTGTAGTTACCGCTGCACCGAAAGCCTACACAGTAGTTGTTCGACGACCTTGTATGAACGCGACGGCAACACATTCAAGAAGCCGGCTCGTACAAGCCAGAGAGTAGTAACGACTCGAGGCGCGTCCTTTCCTCCTCGTGCAACGAAAATATCAATAGGAGAGAATTTACGAGTCTGCTAGCGTTCGGTTGCTTACCTGTGAGCTAAAAGATGACGTAAATTTGGCATGTCATGAGCGGTTTCGTCTACGCTTATTGCTGAATTTCGAGGCTGTCTTATAAAATTAATAATTTATGAATAATACTGCGTGTTTCTGCGTCTAAGGTTATGATCACATTATTATTAAAAAAGAGGATTTTTGGCAGCATGATATTTACACGCCGCGCTTCAACGGTAGAAAATTTTCATAGTAGAAAATTTGCCGTTATAAACGCTAACCTAAAATTGTTATCAAAATACTGCAAAATAATTTTGTTAATTACTTTTGCGAGCATCTTGCAATTATGGACCATGAACTCAGCCAGTTTGTCAAGCAAATATTCTTTGATGTGAGCTCGGTGCATGCGTCAGTTTCCAGAAATCTGTGCGCAAAATGTGCAGCCAAATGCTTTGCTGCTACAGGCAAGGCTCCCTGTGAAAGAAGTACAGACGCCCTGCATTGCTCTTCACGGTTTACCTGCGTATAGTTCTCAAAACTGGTGCGGAGCAAAACGTTTCAAAAAAGTACTTTTTTTTACTTCTGCAGAAGTTTAATTCCGCAATTATTAAATGACCGCTAAGTGACTAGTTGAACAGGTATATAGTGAATATTTTAAAAATAGTAATTCTTTATTAATTTGTCATTAACGTTTGCGATTTCAGACATTTACTTGCCAGGAATTTGAATGTCGTCCAACTAGCGGCAGTGCTGAAAACTGTGCCCAGTGCCCAGTGCATGAAACTGTGCCCAGTGCATGAATAATAAAGTGACAGAATTCTCTAGGTCCACTGGCTGGTCTGAAAGTCTGCCATTGAAACTTCCCCTTTTCTGTCGCTCATTTAATGTACCATGCGTTTCCGATATCTTCAGAGAAAAGTGAACAAATTTGTATCCAATACGTAACCGCCAATAATTCGCAACTGGCTAGCTCCTCAATTACATCATCTTACAGTAGAAAACTATTTTTGTTCTTAACTGTCCGCGCATTCAGCTTAACGAAATTGGTGTACTACAGCGACCCTTTTCAACTTTCTCCTGACCGTCAACCGCAGAAGCTCCCATTGTACCGTTTCCGCTGATCTGCGTGTATGGGGACACTCTGCGACCAACGACGCTGATGCCCTACGACAGTGTGTGCGACTACATGTTCTTCGACTCCTTCTACAAGGACGGCGCTAACAAGATCGGCACCAATGCCGTGCGTAGCGTCTCCCTTGAGACGTTTCTCCAGGTGTCGGAAAGGCATACCTACACCATAACTCAGATGGGCATCGGATTCTCGCAGTAGTAAGTTGGCTGTAATACCCAAATGACGCTGTGCCTTAGGAGAGTATAGCTAGGAATTAATTAGCAGACTGGGAGCGCTCGGTTCTGCCAATGCGCGAAGTATGGGCGCGGTAATGTCGTTGGCTATGGCTGTGGTTGACTATGGATCTGCAACTTTTTGTGGCGATGTGTAGCGCCTTTTCGAGCACACCACGAAAGGCCACATCGATGGCAGGCAAGCATGCTACTTCGAATTAGCTGCAACAACCATCTTTGGTGATTCCATTGCTTTATAAACAGAAGCTCCAACAATGCAGGATCCGACCCCCCCCCCCTGTCCTTTTAACAACATCGGTGTTGGTTCTAAAAACGAGCCAACTGATTTACTTTCTCATAAGCAGACTAGCTGGGAGACAGAATGCCACAAAACAGGCAACGAAAAGCTGAGAAAAGAAGATTGCATGCGCAACGATTACTGGCTTGCTCAGTTGTCGACAATTTTTTTTCGCAGTATTTTCCATCATGTTGCTAATGCCATCCACGCTCTCACTGCCACGATGACGGAGCTGTAATTGAAGCCTATAGCAAGCGGCAGGCTGCCTGCACATGTAATAACACTTTGTGACATGCACAATTAAGGGCCATAATTTAGGTTTGTCTCTTTGCACGTCTACTCCTGTAATTTAAATAAAAATAGGGGCCGAATTCAAAAAGCTTTTTGTTCGTAAGTGCTGCTTGCCATCGGCCAGCCGCCTTCGCTAACGGCATATGTCAAACACCACCATTGGCTGACACCTGCTTCTACGAACTGTTAAGCGTAAGAACGTTTTTGTGAATTCGGTCCCGGATACGTAAAGTACAGGAAGTGGAATATATTTTTTTTAATCACTGCTAGGTTGTATTGGACACTATATGGGCAAAGAATAAAGTGCTGTTTCTGCTAAAATGAAATAAGGGAAGTAAGTATTCTTAGGGAAACTTAAGTAAGAAAAAAGTTGCCCAAGAATATCCCCGTTAGCCGTCAGCTGCAGATTCTCTAAATCCTGAGGGGATCACAACACAGGACCGGGTCATTTGAACGCCGCCCGCGTTTCATAGAGCATATGATGTTCCGAATTTCCGATTGATAGGAAAGAGGAGAAGAGAAGGAAATATCGCCACGGACACCTGTCATGCAAAGGCGGGCTGCGTGACATCATGCTACGCCGTAGTTTCTTTTCTCGCCATCCTTACCATAGCATGACCCAGTGAGCCGATGCATTGCGTGCCGCTCTCGTAATTATATCTTTGCCCTATGTGACAGCACGAAACTCTGACGCCGATGGCGACTATTACGTCTCCCCCGCCGTCTTGCCTTATAGATATGGTTGTGCTGCTGCCGGACAGGGCGTCACCACTTGTTGCTGCCGTAGTGCTACCTAATAAAGGCTAACTGCAAAGACATTTCACTTTTCCTGATTTTGTTTTAAATGAGCAGTATACACCACTAAAGTAATCTTGCCAAAGCCGCAGGGCTGGTAATGGTGCACTTTTCTTGTTAGCAGTCTTTAAACACAACCTAAGCAGACGGTGCGTGCACCTGCTGGATATCGCTTTGACGTAAAGCCCAGCAGGCCACCTCTGAAATTTTTCGGTGCACCGCGGGCGGTCAAGTGAGCCTCCTTATTTAGGAGGTCGTACTAAGTAGCCACGCGTTCATGGTGATGCGTCACATCCGGCAAGCGGTAATGGCAGCTATCTTTTTTCAGTGCTGGTATAATAAAAGGCAAGTTTTTGTTTTGTGTGTGTGAGGCTTCCGCTCGTGCATGTTTGAAACGTCAAATTTAGCATGGAGGCTTTTCTATATCTACTTTCTTAGGCTGAACATTTTACGTGGTATAAAATTTTGTTGCTGTTAGCCTATAACATTGGCACAGTCTTTGTTGTATCTCGCACTTATATTGGATCGAGCATCATCTGGTGAGATGTATCGGACCGCTAATGAACGTACGGCTCGCTACTGGTTCATGCATCATTTCAGCGGTGCATCTGAAGCGCTGAGGATCTTAAACACGGACGAAGGAGACGATTTCATGCTGGAGCTCTGGAAATCGAAGAATCTCCGCCACTACGGCATCCTTGACATTGACGCCAGGTCTACCAACGTGCGAGACCTACTCAGCCTGCTACAGGTGAGACCAATAGGACCCTGCACCTAAGTTACTCCTTCAGTTTGCCTTGCCTTCGGCTACGTCGGCGTTCCTTTTACTGCATCACTGAAGATGGGAGCCAAGCTTTGCCTTTTGTACTGGACACTGAATCGTCGCACGTTCCCAAACACCTCAGCTTGTGAACGCACCAGGATAGTACAAACAACAAAACGTCGTAGTGAATTGCGGTTTGTGCGTGATATACCTTTAAGAAGACTAAAAAGTGGCGGCGCTCACGCAATGCACCTGTGTAGTTTCTTGTTTTATGCACGTCACAATTGCAACGTATTACATCTAAATGACAGGTTTAGTGCTCAAACAGGACTGACGAAACATCGTGGGTGCCGGGCGTGTCGTTGTGCACTGCAGTTCCGTTCACTTACTACGCAACCACTTCGTACAAAGGAGGGAAGATTGAAGGGTTGCAAGCATAGTTTGTAGCACGGTAAGTTTTTGTAAGTTTTTTTTTGTAAGTAAGTGATTTGTACACAAGTACAAATCATCTTTAAAGGCAGCCATGGCAGGGTCTTCTCACTTACATTTCATCGGAAGCCATCCACAGATTCACTTGTCCTCTCGGTTTTCTTCCCCGGCGTGGTTGGCAATCCTTCGCATGTTCCTGAAGCAAAATTTCTGAAAAATCGAATGCCGCATACCTCGTAGGGCAAGTAATATCTGTATCAACATCTGCATCGAAATAAAACCTAGAATAGGCATACTTCTGAGTTTGGCAAACTTTAAGGAGATTGAAGCGAATTCCGGTCACCAAACTGCTGGAGAAGTTAGGTGAGTGGACGTCAAACCTCGAACGAAGCGCCTAAAACAGGATCAGAATCCCAGGAAGCGCTTGCGACATCTTTGTACGATGGCGGAGCAGTGAATTATGTGGTAACACGAACCCTGACAAGTTCAAACTGCATCCCAGCAGTGTTCACCAGGTTACCAAGATAGTTAATGTGGAGCCGCACGAAAAGACATTAAACAAAGGCGAGGTGTCAGCCGGCTTTTCTAATCGAAAGGTGTTTATTTGGCAGAGCTCGGAGCAGCGCAACGTCAACTGTCAGGGCAGTCACAGCTTCCAAGCACGAGAGCCGTACCAAGCAAGAGCGCTCGACCCACTAGCGTTTTGATCCAGTAGCGCTGAAGGCTGAACCACTAGCGTCTCTCTTCTTCGTTACAATCCCCCGCGGAAGTGATAAGGGAGCCGTGCGGCGACCTAACAGCTCGTCAAGGTGAGCGGGTCGTAGTAAGGCTTTAGAGGGTCGACATGGACAACAATGTCTCGTCCACGGCGGCGCATGTCAGAAGATGGCTCAATTGGTTCTGTTACATAGTTCACAGGAGATGCGCATTCGAGGACACGATAAGGGCCTTCATACTTCGGAACGACTTTCGATGAGAGGCCATGGGCAGGCCATGGGACACGAGCGTTCCCGGATCGATGGTGACGGCGTGAAAGAGGCGTCTCCACGAGTGCTCCCCTGGCGCTCTTGATAATCGGAAGTAAAGGTCGTACCACATTCAGCGTTTTCCCGTCGTTTTCTGGCGTTTCGTCACCCGCCGCCGCTCAGCGTCGACACTGAGGGAGGTGCGAAACCGAAACGTCGTGCTCAAGACACACCAGAGATCTTGCCTCGATTGAGCGACGTCCAATCAGCGTCTGATCGCGTCCGCGCGGCTGGAAACTTTTGCAAGCGACTTCCGCAGCAACCAGTTCGCGTGCGCGCCACTACGGGGCGCCACTGTCTCGTCGGCCAAGCGGCGCCGTCTGAGAAAGCAGCGGCTCGTACACTGATATCCACTAGGGGGGCCTTTTTAGTGGAGGTCAGTTGGCTCGTACTGTCGTGCTTGCTGCCCTGAATATGTGTGTGTGTGTGTGTGTGTGTGTGTGTGTGTGTGTGTGTGTGTGTGTGTGTGTGTGTGTGTGTGTGTGTGTGTGTGTGTGTGTGTGTGTGTGTGTGTGTGTGTGTGTGTGTCGTAGAACTATAAGTAAGGCATAAGCATCTTAGACAGGAACATTTCTCATAGTACAATTGAATGACATTGGACACTGCTTCTGATTAGATTTGTCTCGTCACATCGTGCGACGCTAGGCTGGCGCTGTTTTCGTGCGTCTCATGTGGCTGGGCGACCTCTCCGGCGCCGTTGATGCAGCGACGTCGAGACGAAACAGCAGGAGAAGCCGATAAAAATGTGGGGCGCGCTTAAAAGGCCCCTAAACCACCTGAGACATTTCTTGAACATTTCAAGTAAACACGCGCATCGAGTTCAGACGTCACGATCAACGATGCCAAACGCTGCAGCGCTATGCGCCGCGGGTGCGCCACAAAAAAAAAAATGCCGTCATCCTCTTCTGGCTTTTCCGGTATCCCCATCGGTTGTCACGATGTCACCAGGGTGCATCTGGTGATGTCAACCGGGTCGACGATGTCGATTGGTCGAGCAAGAACCTACGACTTCCGGTTAGTCTGCTAGCAGGTACGCGCGCTCCCTGCTCTTCCCCGCCGTGTTGCTCGCTTGTGCGCGCTTGCGAATCGGTAATTACAGCCCGCAATGCAAGTGCCAAATCAGTCACGTTCCAACACAGTCGTCCTTACCGGTCTGATTAGCTGCGCGAACGGAGTGCGACAGTGTTGGCCTTTCCAGACGTGCGCGCTGCGGGCAGCACAGGGTCTATAGCGGCACGCTTCGCACGAACACGGGCCGGCACAGCAGCAACAGCGGGTAGCCGCGAAGCGCCGAGAAGGCCCGTCCACGTTACCGGCACGATAACTCGCCGCATACCGTTTGCCATTCGCGGACCGCCGTTCGACAGCGGTTTCGCTCGCGAACGGCGAGATTTCCTTGAGACGATGAGACCAGGGCTGCTATGCAGGATGCGCCGAGTTTCTCGTTCGCACGAGTTTTGCCCGAGTTTGCTCGATGGCAGTCAGTGAACGGAGATAACAAGGAACGTGCAAGAACAGCAGGCAAAAAGAAATGTCCAGATAAAGCCGCGTATGACAACATGAGCGCACCCTGCGTGGCACAGTGCTTCCTTGCTTCAACACAGAAGAGTGGGCAGCAAAACGCGCCAGCACCGCGTATTGTTATCAACGTATTATCACCATTTAGCAATACCGTGACTGTACCGCTGTCTATCTGCACACTTGCCGTGAGCCACTTGCCACGCCTTTCTAGGGCGCGTAAAGGGCGTGCCTCCTCTTTCGAGCATTATCTTCCTATCCTCCGTCGAATGCGAACAGGGCACATGCGGTGCATTCTTGCACCTACACTTTCCCTCAATCGAATACTTTAAAAAACAACAAATAAAATAACGAACATTTACTTCTTAAAGTATCGGTTTTTCGTTTGAAATGCTATAAATGTTTGATGGCAAACAGAGATCGAGCGAATTAATAAATTTTGCACTTTTTTGCCGCGAGTGGCGACAGTGAGGCGAAAGCTTACAAGCGGATACATTTTAGAGGGTTGCACGCACGAGGGAGTTCATACGGTGAGCAGTCGCCAGGGGCGCTGCAGTGCTATCCTCGATAAAGTCAGTCATGACAATGATCTTTCAATTCCCTGTCTATTGGGGGAATGGCAACGCAGTGCTGCGGCATGGTTGTTCAACGCAGGCGCTTCACTGAGGCGGCTATTAAGGCCCCGCTTTACCAACTTAAACGACACTCTAGTCATAGAAACGGGAGCAACGGCTGTCGCTGCAAAATTGCTGTGCGGTATTGTAGGGTCCGTAGTGACACAGCACAGTGAAAATGCGCCCGTTTATCTGCGTGCGCGAAGCCTCCGCGATGCATTCCAAAAGGAGAGCACGCTGCCCAGCGACACAATTAATTCATCGCTTGTCATCGCTTGCCCAGTTAAGGTGCTCCGTGCGCATGTACGCAGAATTTGAGTGTGTTGTTTTCTCCCATGTGCTTGCCGATTGCCTTTGCTGCTGAGCTAACAGCGATCGCAGATGGATATAGTAACGACAGCGCAGTAATCGCATTTTGGCGGTTGGTGGCTCCTGTGTACAGTTAGGAAATTAGACTTCGAAAGCAGGAAGGGGTTGCAACTGTTTACTGTGCTGTGCTTGTGATGACGAAATGTCATCGCATTGGGTTTAAAAAAGCGAGCGTTTCTCGGCGCTCACCGTGTTTGCAACACTGCGGGTCCGATACATCACCGATGACAGAGCAGCCATCTCAAACAACAGCTGCGATACCTTGACGTTGGAAAACACTACGCACTGCTCAGCATCGTCATCCACCATGGCACATCGACGCCTTGCAAGCAGCTACAGTGTCGTGCCAATAATTATTTGCTGTGCGCTACGTCACTACAATGCAGACAATGAACCGTGTTGTGGGGCCATCACTACCTAAGAAGATAGATGCATAAGCCAGCGAAAGTCACCGCTTTGTTTTTGATAGTGGTTCTCAGTACATCACCGATGACAGTGTGCTGTGCGTATTTTCTGTCGGCGGTCAAGATTGTTGATGCCTCTCAGTTCCGCACCACGTCGCTGTTGCCGGAAAATAACTTGGGCGTGGCCCAACCGTGGTGGGCGCGCGCACAAGAGTTACATGCTTCTCACAGGGCGTGACCTATGGTTTTGATTGACACGCGAATTCGTGCCAAACTCGTACATCGCGAAGCCCCCCTCGAGTTGAACTCGGGAACATGGTGGCGGCAGCAGCAGCATGTGCCATCGCATACAGCGGCAGCAAGCGTGAATATGACCGTCTGGACCCGTTCACCTACATGTTCGACGTAGAGTTTCAGCGTCATTTTTGCCTTTCCAAAACTTGAGTGCGCTGGCTGTGTGACGAGTTAGGCGAAGGCCCTCGTCTGCGGAGACAGCGTGGCGGGCAAATTATGCTTTCCCAGTACAGATTGGTGTGACTAGGCTGTGGAGGAATAGTTCTTGCGATCGCTTCGGCTCCCTCCGGCTTCAAGCGCTGTTCTGCCACCGCACCCCAGCGCCAGGACAGTTCCGGTGTCGTCATTGAAGTACTGGGGCACCTGCGAGCACCTGGGGTTCAACCCGGACTAGCCAACCTGTGAAGGAGAAGTGGTCTCGTTATATAGGAAGACTCAGAATGGTTGGCGGGCTGCCCTCTGGTGTAACAGGTGCCGAAAGCAGTTTTCGCAGTTATACGGTACGGCTGCACTACACGGGCAGAGAGGCGAAAGAAGTTACTTCACCAACACCATCCGCCTCGGCCCTCCGAACGACCACCCCTCCAGGCGGCCAATGATTTGGCTCACGTACTGCGTGAGCAAAATCGTATACATATGGCTGTTGGAGGAGATGACTGGCGACTTGTTTCCTCTGTCCGAGCACATCATCGCCGACTGCAGGAAATACCTCCGTAAGGTCTCGAGGAACGAACTGCTGGCGCGACCTCCACTCGGTGGCCCCGGGAAGATAGCGCAAATTGATGAGTGCCTTCTTCGCGGCGAGCAAAAGTACAATCGAGGCCACCTAATGTCGGACGACAACTGTTTCACCGAGCCGCCAAAATTAGGGCGGTGTTAAAGATGGTGGCCCATGGATATTCGGCATGGTCTGCGCGACCAGAGGGGTGCTGCGACTTTTCAAGGTCAACTGACGAAAGGCGACGACGCTAGGCGCCATTATTGCAGCCAATGTTCAATCGGGACCATTATTCATAGCACCGAATTGTCCGCATACAACTGTATCCCAAATCTAGTTGATTATAACGGGGCTGTGCCTCAATGTGCATTGGGAGACAGTAAACCACAGCGTGAACTTTGTGGACCCCATCACGGGCGTTCACACGCAAAAAACAAATCGAATGTTATTGTCAAAAACTGAAGTGCCACCTCGTCAGCGGTGGGTACAGGGTAACTGCACCAATGCTGTAGTCCCACCTGGGATGGATGTGATGGCAGTCAACGGCCACGTACGCTGCAAAGACAATTTCTTGCGTTTGTTAGAAGCCACGGATCGCTCGGGCTACCCACTATGAAGACTCTTTCTTGCGGTTGTTAGAAGCCATCGCACGGCGCTAGCTAGTATGAAGGTGCATCACAATATAAAAGAAAATAAAGCGCAGTTTTCTGACCCATTGATTTCCGTCATTACTGCGTGCTTACACGCTAAGCGTGCGGCAAACCACTTCTGTGCTAGTCGACGCTCACTTCGTCTCACAGCCTTACTTCAGCGCGAGCAACGAGAGATCTGTTGCAAGACCAGTGCGAAAACCAGCCGCACACCAATATGTGCTCGGAAATGGGAGCGCAAGCACGCAGCGAGCCACACCAATTCAATCCAGAGGAAAGAGAAGGAGCAGCGAGCGATCTGTTGAAAGCTTAGTGCGGAAACCAAGCGCACACGAATATGTGCTCGGGAATGCTAGCGCAAGCACGTATTGAGCCGCGCCAATCCAATGAAGAGGGTAAAAAATAAAGGTTAGCGTCCCCTCGTGGTATAACGCGAAACGTATTAATCTACAAATTAGCCTAATACACATTCAGCGTACATCTTGTAAACTTTAATATGCTTATAAGCCAGGTTAAAGTGACTAATATCATTGTACTAAATGCATTTATTTTATAACTTGCTTGTGCCTGTAACGCACTCGGTGGAACGACAAACCAGTGAAAGAAGGCACGACCATGCACCGACCGTATGATCACGTGAGCCCCAGTTTGTCGACCGCCCATATGGCAACGACCAAGAGATGATAGCCACCCAGAGGGAACCTAGATAAGCCAATGAAACGAGAGGCATGCCAACGGACAAGCTTTGTCTTGTTACCATTAGTTCTTTCATCTTGGGGCGTCGTCAGAGCTCGGGAAGATCCCGAGTTTCTCGTTCGCACGAGTTTAACCCGAGTTTGCTCGATGGCAGTCAGTGAACGGAGATAGCAAGGAACGTGCAAAAACAGCAGGCAAAAAGAAATGTCGAGATAAAGCCGCGTGTGACAACATGAGCGCACTGTGCGCGGCACAGTGCTTCCGCGCTTCAAGCACAGAAGACTGCGCAACAAAACCCGCCAGCGCCGCGTATTGTTATCAACGTATTATCGCAATTTAGCAATACCGTGACTGCTCCGCTGTCTATCTGCACACTTGCCGTGAGCTGTTTGCCACGCCTGTCTCGGGCGCCTCAAGGGCGTGCCTCCTCTTTCTGGCATTATCTGTCTATCCTCCTTCGAGTGCGAACGGGGCACATGCGGTGCATTCTTGCACCTACACTTTCCCTCAATCGAATACTTTAAAATACAACAAATAAAATAATGAACATTTCATTTCTTAAAGTATCGGTTTTTCGTTTTGAATACTATAAATTTGTGATGACAAACGGAGATCGAGGGAATTATTAAATTTTGCACTTTTTTTGCCGCGAGTGACGACAGTGAGGTGAAAGCTTCCAAGCGGATACATTCTAGAGAGTCGCACGCACGAGGGAGTTCATACGGTGAGCAGTCGCCAGGGGCGCTGCAGCGCTATGTTCGAGGTATGTGTACGCCGAGGTACTTATACCTCGGCGTACACACAAACGAAGGAAAGAATTACTCAAGCAACCACCAAGATAATCTGAAAATAAAAGGGAAGCGGAATGGCAGCAATAATGAAACACAGAGCACTGTGGGACCACAATAAGTATGAGGCGGTACGTGGAATCTGGAAAGGAGTAATGGTGCCAGCGCTAACATTCGCAAATGCCATTATATGCTTAAAAACGGATATATTGGCGGGTTTGGAAGTTAACCAAAGATCAGTAGGCCGGTTGGCTTTGGGAGCACACGGCAATACGACAAATGAGGCAGTGCATGGTGACATGGGTTGGGCCTCTTTTGAAGTCAGAGAAGCATAAAGCAAAATTAGTTTTGAAGAAAGGCTCAGGAACATGAATGAAAATAAATGGGCGGCTAAAGTGCACAAGTATCTCTACATGAAAAGCGTGGACACATAATGGAGGAAGAGGTCAAGGAAGTTGGCAACCAAGTACAGGATAATCGAAACTGTAAATAGACAACCAGGGGTCATCAGAAAGAAAGTGAGAGAAATAGAGACCGTGAATTGGATGCAAAGAATGGAAACGAAAAGGACAATGGAGATTTACAAGAATGAGAAGAAAGAAATTAGAAGGGAAAATCTGTACGATAACACAAAGGGCAGTGCCTTGCTATTTGGGGCTCGAGCCGGTTGCCTAAGGACGAAAACATATCAGAACAAATATTCGGAACTAGATGATACATGTGTATGCTGCAGTAAAGATCCAGAGACCACTCAGCACATCCTAATGGAATGCGACGGGATCCACCCAGCGAGAACCGTAGGTAACGTGCAACTCCCACAAGCGCTTGGGTTTAAAGTGGAAGGAAACATAAACAGATCAGCCGTAGAGATCAGCAAGAGACGATTAGAGTACTGGTGGAAAAAAAGCAGGGAAAAGATGGATACGACCTGATCTCTTAAAATCATAGGCAGCGGTACAAGGTAAATTTTTGAAAAAGAAAAATAATGAGAGGTATACAAAAATGCTAGATAAAGAACATGTATAGTATACCTGATTAAATCGCGCAGGCTAGGTGACTATTTGTCGCCGCCCCGTTTCAAAGGGGATGCCAATAAATCATCATCATCATCATCGATTAAGTCATGACAATGATCTGTCTATTCCCTATCTATTAGGGGAATGGCAACGCAGCGCTGCGGCATGACTGTTCACCGCAGGTGCTTCACTGAGGCGGCTATTAAGGCCGCCGCCTTACCAACTGAAACGACACTCTAGCCATAGAGAGGGGAGCAACAGCTGTAGCCTGTCGCTTCAAAGTGGCTGTACTGTATGCTAGGGTCCGTAGTGACGCAGCACAGTGAAAATGCGCCAGTTTATCTGCGGGCGCGAAGCCTCCGCGATGCAGTGCGATGAAGGAGAGTGCTGCCCAGCGACACAATACATTGCTTGTTATCGCTTGCATAGTGAAGGTGCCTCCGTGCGCATGTACGCAAAATTTGAGTGTTTTGTTCACTCCAATGTGCTTGCTGATTGCTGCTGAGCTAACAGCGATCTCAGATGGATATCGCAACGACAGCGCAACAGTCGTATTTTGGCAGGTGAGGGCTTTTTTGTGGAGTTAGGAAATTAGACTTCGAACGCAGGAAGGTGTTGCAACTGTTTAGTGTGCCGTGCTTGTGATGAAGAAATGCCATCCCACTGGGTCTAGAAAAGCGAGAGTTTCTCGACGCTGACCGTGTTTGCGACACTGCTGCTCTGATACATCACCGATGACAGAGCAGCCATCTGAAACGACAGCTGCGATATGTTGTCCTTGGAAAACACTACGCACTGCTCAGCATCGTCGTACACCATGGCCCATCGACGCCTTGCAAGCAGCTACAGTAGCGTGCCGATAATTATTTCCTATGCGCTACATCGCCACAATGCAAGCAATGAAACAGTGTTGTGGGGACATGACAGCGCAAGAAGATACATGCATAAGCCAGCGAAAGTCGACGCTTCGTTTTTGATAGTGGTGTTCAGTACATCACCGATAACAGTGCGTTTTGCGTGTGTTATTTCGGCGGTCAAGATTGTTGATGCCTCTCCGTTCCGCACCACGTCGCTGTTGCCGAAAAATAAGTTGGGCGCGGCCCAAACGTGGTGGGCGCGTGCACAAGTTACATGCCTCGCGTGGGGCGTCACCTATGCTTTTGATTGACAGGCGAACTCGTGCGAAACTCGTACATCGCGAAAGCCCCCTCGAGTTGAACTCGAGAACATGGCGGCGGCAGCAGCAGCCTGTGTCATTGCATCCAGGCTCCAGCGGCAGCAGGCGCAATATGAGCGTCCGGACCCGTTCACCTACATGACCGACGTAGAGTTTCAGCGTCATTTTTGCCTTTCCAAAACGTTAGTGCGCTGGCTGTGTGACGAGTTAAGTGAAGGCCCTTGTCTTCGCCTATGCTTTCCGAGCACAGACTCAGACTGGTGTGACTAGGCTGCGGAGAAAAAGTTCGTGCGATCGCTTCGGCTCTCTCCGGCGTCAAGCGCTGTTCGTCCACCACGCCCCAGACCCAGGCCAGGTACGGTGGCGTCATCGGAGTACTGGGGCACCTGCGAGCACCTGGGGTTCAACCCAGACCAACCAACCTGCGAAGGCGAAGTGGTCACATTATATAGGAAGACTCAGAATGGACGCCGAGCTGCCTCCCGGTGAAACAGGTGCCGAAAGCAGTTTTCGCAGTTACACAGTACCGCTGCACGGCACGGGCAGAGAGGTGAAGGAAGTTACTTCGCCAACACGGACCGCCTCGGCCGTCCGAACGACCACCTCTCCAGGCGGCAAATTATTTGGCTCACGCACTACGTGAGCAAAACCATAGACATATGGCTGTTGAAGGAGATGACTGGCGACTTGTTTCCTCTATCGGAACACGCCATCGCCGACTGTAGGAACTACACCCGTGAGGTCGCGAGGGACGAGCTGCTGGCGCGACCTCCAGTCAGTGGCCCCGGGAAGATAGCGCAAATTGACGAGTGCTTTATTCGCGGTGAGCAAAAGCACAATGGAGGCTGCCTAATGACGGGCGGCAAGGTTCCGCCGAGCCGCAAAATTACGGCGGTGTTAAAGATGGTGGCCCATGGTACTTCGGCATGTTCTGCGCGACCAAAGGGGTGCTGCGACTTTTCAAGGTCTACCGACGAGGCGCCTTTATTGCAGCCAATGTTTAACCGGGGGCCATTAATATAGACGAATTGGCCGCATACAACTGAATCCCAAATTTAGTGGATGCTAATGGGGCTATGCATCAATCTGTATTAGGAGACAGTCAACCACAGCGTGAACTTTGTGGACCCCATTACGGGCGTTCACACGCAAAGAATAGAAAGTTATGGCAAAAAAAAGTGAAGTGCCACCTCGTTAGCGGTGGGTACAGGGCAACTGCACCGATGCTGGAGTCCCACCTGAGATGGATGTGGTGGCACTCAACGGCCAGGTGCGCTGCAAAGACCCTTTCTTGCGTTTGTTAGAAGCCACGGATCACTCGGGCTACCCAGTATAACAATTATTTCATTCCTGCGGTTGTTAGAAGCCATCGCTCGGCGCTATCCAGTATGTAGATGCATCATCAAGTAAAAGAAAATAAAGCGTATTTTTCTGACCCTTGTATGAGTGCTTTCCGCCATTCCTCAGTACTTACACGGTAAGCGCGCGGCAAACCACTTCTGCGCTAGCCGACGCTCACTTCGTCTTGGCGCGAGCAACAAGCGATCTGTTTAAACGCTAGTGTGAAAACCAGGCGCACACCAATCTGTGCTCGGAAATGCTAGCGCAAGCACGTAGCGAGCAGCGCCAATCCAAACCAGAGGGAGAAAAAAGAGGGTGAGCGTCCCCTCGTGGTATAACACGAAACGTATTAAACTACGAATTAGTCTAATACACCTTCAGTGTACACTTTGTAATCTTTAAAATGCTTATAACTCACGTTAATGTGACTAATAATATTGTACTGAATGCATTTATTTCATAACTTGCTTGTGCCTGTAATGCACTCGGTGGAACGACAAACAAGTGAAAGAAGGCACGACCATGCACCGACCGTATCATCACGTCAGCTCCAGTTTGTCGACCGCCCATATGGCAACGCCCAAGAAATGATAGCCACCCAGAGTGAATCTAGATAAACCAATGAAACTGGCAGCGTGCCGACGGACAAACTTCGTCTTGTTACCATTAGTTCTTTCATCTTGGGGCGTCGCCAGAGCTCGTGAAGATCCCGAGTTTCGACAAACTCGGCGCATCCTGCATAGCACCCCAGGACCCATTTGTGCGGCAGTCTCACCCCCGCTGATCGCTCGACGGCGCCGATATCGTCATTAAGCCTTTTCCGGTTCACTTCAAAGCTAAAGCGGGCGGCGCTTCGGAATGCATTACCAACGCTCACAAGCCGCAATATTTTCTTTTCGTTATTGTTGTCGCTCTTCGAAATATTGTACACAAAGAAGAAACATACGCTCATATTAGCGGCGCCGTCGGCTGCGATAGCCGTGCACTGCAGCTGAGCTCGACAAGTATCGGAGCTCTCGTTCATGTTAAACATTTTACAGTGGATATCGTTTTTTATAAAATGTACAATTCATTCATCGCTTTATCTAGCTGAAATTATATTGCTTGGAATAGAAGCTGCAGCCGATGTTTTCGTCGCCGGTGGCGGAGGCGCACAGCTTCGCGGTCCTCGACTGACCCGTCGATCGTGCTGCGGGCGGTGTGCCGGCCAATATGCCGTCTACTTTGGAGACCTCTCGCGCGGCAGACGTTCTACGGCACTGGGGGCCAGTTCGCCGTCGGTGCGTTTGCCGCTAGCCTGGACGTGCCTTAACCGGAAGTGGACAGTATAGACGAGAAAACTATCGCCAGAAGGCGCTGTACTGCGCTTCCTGACAGCGCCCCCAATGTGGAAATGTCAAGCAGCGCGGCCGCGCCGTGATGCAGTCTCCGCTTTGTTTACATTATTTCGCCCGCGCTTTCCTTCGCTGCTCGTGCTCACGCGCTCCGTTTTCGACGGCGGCAGATCGCGTGCTTGCTGAACAGCGATGCAAAGACTGCAATGCGGTTTCCCGACGCCGACAGCTTTTTTCGTGTCGGCAACCTCAAGAAACGGGAGCGTCTGCTTCCACACGTGTATGGGGTTTAACAAATTGTGGGCGGTGATGTGACAGTGAAAGCGAAGTGCGTGTCGGAGGTGTCCAACATACATCGAGTTAGAGGTACACACTGAGTTCAGTAATTTAGTCACTTTTATTTCTCTATAATGCAGTCACGAAGCGGTCATGCCTGCTTGCAGAGATGTGCAGAGACGGTGACGATTGCGGTTGGTTTCGTTGGTCGCTGGGCGCACACACGCGGCTGCTCTCACTTTGGCTCCCAAGGAGTCGCATCCACACTGTTAGCACAGAAACAACACATGTATAAGGCACCAATAAGCCAATAAAATTAATTAACGATCTATACGTACTACATATGCCTTATATCATGCTGTATAAATATTTAATGTATAACATGCCTTATTCAATCCAGATGCTAGTCATGACAACTCATTGCATTAGTGAGCAAGGTATCTTTTCACTGCTCATCAGAAATCGCTCGTACAAACTGCTCCACGAAATGAACCCAGATCACGGTAACCGGCGATTACAATTGGGACCATAGCATGAGCGCAAGAATTAGCGATGCATGCCTCATCAAAGCAAATCTACTTTATGGTCGGGCGAATGCCCCGCCGCAGCTAAAGTAAGCCGCGACGGATGCAAGGCTGTCGCGTACCTCTGGCTACTTCGTCGTCTTCGTCCGGCCGACAGTAGTAGCACCTTCACTGTCTCGTGGCTATATATTAGACCAGTGTTAGAGCATGCTAACTGGAGCCATTTCAAACTACATTATTTGATCAAAATAAGAAAGTCCAATGAAAGCGTCAAGGTACAATCTAATCTGGTATTCCCAAACGGATTGTATTAGCAAAACTTTATGACTCCCTGAATCGCCTGCGTTAACCCAATGTTGAAAACAGGGGAAGCTGATTCCCTTTCTTGCTGTTGAAAAGCTGCTAGAATCTCAATAACAGACTACTTATGTTCCGAGGGAAAGTGAAGGGCACTGACAATAGCTCTAAGCTTTTGTATGAACTTTCACCATGAACGAGAATGGAATAAGAATATTTACCTTTGCAAGCCTCAGAATCCAAACATTCTCAAAATTTTGAGGAGCCACATTAAATTTTTGAGATATAGAAAATAAAAAGTGTGCCTAAGTACAAGTACACACTGAACACACTTGAGTGGTTGAGTGGCCAGCGGCGAATGCATAAGCGTCCATAGCTGCTACCTCGAGGTAACTGCTAGTTTGCACGTGCGTTTCTCCTATAGTCCATGTACCTGGCAAAGGGAATGGTTATACGTTGTCCCATTGCAGCATTGGTCTGTGGTTTTTCTTTTTTTCAATAGGTGGTGGCTAGCTGATTCCGTCTGTTTATGTATTCATCATTTGTGTGCATCTTATGTGCATGTGTTTGCTTCATGTTCTGATTGTTATACTTGCAGTGATGCAAGCATCTTTTTTAATATATTGCACCACAGTCATTTATTCAACTTTGTGTTGAAATGTACAAAATGTGGCCACCCAGTAATGGCCTGGACAGCCCGCATGATTGGCAAAAAGTATGATGCAGATTAACTTGCTTGAATCGACATGAGGCAAAGCTTTCCCGCAACGGTCAGTTAAACTCTAGAAAACTAACTGCAGTGTGTACAGTTGTCCTTGTTTCACCCGATGCAACACGTACTCATATGCAATGTTTGCTTATTGACCGCACAGGTCACATATTGTAATGTATACATAGCACGGTGAACTCACTCAAACGTCGGCTCACCAAGACTTCGAACTAACCATACGTCTGAGTTCATGTGAGCCTGGCTGAGTAGAATTTTAGTGAATACGAGTAAGAGCAAGCTCGGTTGAGTAAACTTTTAGTTAATATTGTCACGTGGTACGCAGGGCAAGCTCATCTGCGTCTAATTTTGGTGAATATGAGTCAAAGCAAGCTCGGCAAGTAGATTTATGGTGAGTATGACTCAGTGCAAACTCGCCTGATTAAAATTTTGATGAATATAAATGAGAGGAAGCTCATGTGAGTATAATTTTGGTGATATGATCAGAGCAAGCTCGGCTAAGCAGATTTTTGGTCAATATGACTCAGTGCAAGTTCGCCTGACAAGAATTTCGTTGAATATAAGTCAGACCAAGCTCATCTGAGTATAATTTTGGTGAATATGAGTCACGGCAAGCTCGGATAAGTAAAATTTTGGTCAATATGACTCTGAGCAAGCTCTACTGAGTAATGATGAGATATGTTTATACGAGTTTATGCAGTAATACGTGCAATTGCAGACTCATTAGCAACATTGCCTCCATCTTGATGGGCAAGACCTATGCCTCGTGATGAGTCTGCACACTTATGAGCTGTAGACATGTAAGAACTACCCACACCTGAAAAGATGCTATCATTCACAGGAAGGAATGCAACCGGCTGACTTCACTGCACAATTTTGATCAGCTTTTGCTTAATGAGTCATCTACTGCTTATAAAAACAATGTGTTTGCCTGCTTTTCGCATTATTGCATGTGTTTTACAGGAAGTAGAGACAGAGAAGCAAGAAAAGGCAAGGATGTTTATGGCGAAGTAGTTTCTTAAAGTACGGTGATATGTTACAACCAGCATAAACAAAAGTAATTCGATGCACTGAAGTAAGTGAAATATGCAATTACCTTTAATGTGAGGGTTAATACAGATGCAGTAAGGATACAAAATCAGCGACACAATGAAGGTTTATTGGTTGTTGTGTAGGAGAAAAATTATACATCAGGAAAATGAGGAAAAGCTATTTAAATATTGCTCCGAAAACAAATTGACAATACTGTTTATTCCCATGTTAAAGCGTTAAATATGCGATTGTAGAACATTCATTACGATATATACTTTGCACGTTCGCTTTGCGAGCTCGATAAGCAGTCGCGTCTCGCAGCGGAAGTAACAGAACCTTGAAATGAGATAATTCATTGGGGAAAATGCGTATGAAAGCCCAAATGAACTGGCTGCTACAAAATGGTCGCGCGTATAGCGTGACCTATGACCGTAGCATTTGTCCGTACTAGCATATTGTTTAAATTCTTCCGTCCGTAAAAGCATACCGCGCTAAAACTGTGGCGTTTTCGTATATCGCGAGTTGTCTCTACAACCAGAAAATTGGGACGACATCCGAAGGCCATGCCATCCCGTGAGGGACACCTCATAGTATTTACCAACTCGCAGCGGGTGTGAATCAGGGAAAATCACGCAAAAGTACGTACTATCAGCAGCCGAAGCCAACCTAAACAAAAAAGCGTCGCGTGATTGGCAACGTAGCATGTCAGCAAACGCATAGAAATCACAGAACCAAATCTGACCTACGAGTTTTTATTATCTGCACTGTTCGCGTGTCGGTGTTGATGTTACGTACCGATTGCCCAATCAAAGGCTCTAATCAATTGGTTGCACTGTTCGAGGCTTGTTGAGCCAATATTTATAGACAGAAAGTATCTATAAACGTTGCGTTGAGTGACCGCCGCCATTTTCCAAAACAGTCCGCGAAATAGCTCTCGGCGCAATTTCGACGGAAAATCGCAGCGATTGCTGCGACGTTGCAAAGCTGCGACCAACCGGTTGGTCGCAGCCAAATATGGCAGAATTGCCCTGCGACTGTGATTCTCGTCACATGCGACGGAAATCGCACTTCCGGTGCGATTTTCATCGCACCATGTGAAACGGCCTTCACAAGGGCCGCCTTGGCATTTAGCTGGCGACCGAATGGGTTGCCAAAAAGGTCGCGGAGCTGCTCTTTGAAGAGATCCCAGCTCGAGATCTCCTCTTCATGAATCTGGAACCAAGCCCGTGGAGTGCCGTCGAGGTATAAAAGAACGTTTGCAAGCATAATAGTCGCATCCCACCTGGGACTGGTACTGACCCGTTCGTATAAGCGGAGCCAGTTGTCAACATCAGGACTGCTGACTGCAGTGAAAATACCAGGATCCAGAGGGGGGGGGGAATGGTGACGTAGGTCGTGGCTGCAGGTGTAGAGGCTTGCGTAGATGAAGTGCCGCCAGCAGGAGCCGAAGTTGCATTCTCGCCGTTGCGACCGCTGCGAAGCTCCGTCGCGGGTACGGGGAACGTCCACCTCCAACAAATAATGTTACGTGTAGCTGATGCCCAAGGCTATTTACAATTTATGTACACGGCAGCCAACGGAGGCCAAGATGGTGATGCTTTACCAAACGGGAACACGCAGTCTTCAGTGCAGCCACACTGTGGCGGCTGTTCCGCATTGCAATATATCTATATATATATATATATATAGGTGGTGGCGTGGAGTAGAGGTAGAACACCCGACTTCAAATCTGAAGGTCGTAAGTTCGAATCCTGCTCTATTTCACTACATTTTCAGGCATGGAGTGGTGCCTGACACCGGCAAAGAAAAAAAATACATATTGCCTAGAGCTAGTGGGGCTATACTAGTTCAGGTGCAACCAAACTAGGCAGGCCCACTAAGCTTCATCAAAGTCACTCCCTCACCAGAACAGGAATTGGCCTCCCTGGTGCAGTATTCGGCCACTACTTCCCTCATGACTCCGACAATTAACCCATGGCCCTCAGTCCCCAATGGCTGCGGAGCACCTGACCAAGGCGGCGGTCAGACCTGCTACGCGCCAGAGGGTGCTAAGAATCTCTGGGTCAAGGCAGGCCGCCAATGGAAACTGAACCAGGCAACGTTCAACACGCGCACCCTCTCGAGTGAGGCTAGTTTAGCAGGACTATTTGAGGAATTATCCGGCATTGTCTGGGATATTATTGGCCTTAGTGAGGTTAGAAGAACTGGTGAGGCTTACACAGTACTGACTAACGGCCGCGCCCTCTGCTACAGAGGTCTTCCAGATAAGAAAGAATCCGGGGTAGGATTTCTAGTGCATAACAACGTAGCGGGCAACATTGATGAATTCTACAGCATTAATGAAAGGGTAGCAGTCGTCGTAATAAAGCTGAATAGGAGGTACAAAATGAAGGTAGTACAAGCCTATGCCCCAACCTCTAGTCACGATGATGAAGAAATAGAACAGTTTTATGAAGATGTTGAACTAGCAATGAGAAAGGTGCAAACTCAGTATACTTTAGTCATGGGCGACTTCAATGCAAATGTGGGGAAAAAGCAGGTTGGTGAGCAAGCCATTGGCAACTAAGGCATCGATTCTAGGAATGCAAGAGGAGAGATGTTAGTAGAATTCGCGGAAAGGAATAGGCTCCGAATAATGAATACCTTCTTCAGGAAGCGCAGCAACAGGAAGTGGACCTGGAAAAGCCCTAATGGAGAAACAAGGAATGAAATAGATCTCATACTCTCTGCCGATCCAAGCATAGTGCAGGATGTAGAAGTGTTAGGTAAGGTTAAGTGCAGTGACCATAGGTTAGTGAGGTCTAGGATTTCTCTCAATTTGAAGAGAGAGAGAGTGAAATTAGTCAAGAGGAAACAGGCCAACCTAGAGGCAGTAAGGGTAAAAGCAGACCAATTCAGGCTGGTGCTCGCAAACAAATATGCAGCTTTAGAACAGGAAGATGAAGATAACATAGAGCTAATGAATGAAACCGTAACTAGGCTGATCTCAGAAGCAGCAATTGAAGTGGGAGGTAAGGCACCAAAGCAACCTGTAGGGAAGCTCTCCCAAGAAACAAAGGACCTAATAAAGAAACGACAAAACATGAAAGTGTCCAACTCAAGAGATCAGATAGAATTCGCTTAACTGTCAAAACTGATCAACAAGAAGAAAGTAAGGGATATTCGAAATTATAACGTGGGAAAAATTGAGGAAGCCGTAAAATATGGACGCAGCATGAAATCAGTAAGAAGAAAACTAGGCATAGGACAAGGCAAGATGTATGCACTGAAAGATAAGCATGGTAATATCATCAGCAATTTCGATGACATAGTAAAAGCACCAGACGAATTCTATACTGACCTGTACAGTAGCCAAAACAGCCAAGCTTCTTCCATTCGAAATAGTGATGAACCGGATACAGAAGCTCCTTCTATAACTAGCGATGAAGTTAGAAGGGCCTTGAAAGATAAGACCAGGGGAAAAGCGCCTGGAGAAGATGGAATAACAGTAGATTTAATCAAAGATGGAGGAGATATCATGCTTGAAAAGCTTGCGGCCCTTTATACGCAATGCCTCACAACTTCAAGTGTACCAGAGAGCTGGAAGAACGCCAACATTATACTTATCCATAAGAAGGGAGACGTTAAAGAATTCAAGAATTACAGACCCATTAGCTTGCTTTCAGTATTGTATAAAATATTCACCAAGATAATTTCCAATAGAATCAGGACAACACTTGACTTCAGTCAACCAAGAGAACAGGCTGGCTTCTTGAAGGGGTATTCTACGATGGACCATATCCATGCCATCAATCAGGTAATCGAGAAATCTGCGGAGTACAATCAACCTCTCTATATGGCTTTCATAGATTATGAAAAGGCATTCGATTCAGTAGAGATATCAGCAGTCATAGAGGCATTGCGTAATCAAGGAGTGGAGGAGGTATACGTGAATATCTTGGCAAATATCTACAAGGATTCCACAGCTACCTTGGTTCTCCACAAGAAAAGTAGAAAGATACCTACCTATCAAGAAAGGGGTCAGGCAAGGAGACACAATCTCTCCAATGCTATTCACTGCATGCTTAGAAGAAGTATTCAAGCTCTTAGACTGGGAAGGATATATATATATGTATATATGATTGTACTGAAGGCAGTGGGCCACGGTGCTGGTGAAGGAAGAAGACATGCATGCTTAGAGGAAGTATTCAAGCTCTTAGACTGGGAAGGATATATATATATATATATATATATATATATATATATATATATATATTGTCACGAGCCTCGAGAAGTAGCCCTGAAGGTTTAATAAACGTAGAGCAGCTGGCTCTTGGAAGACGCGACCGTCGGGGCTGGCTCGAGCAGAGAAGGAGCGCGCGGTCTTCTTTCTTCTCTTGGGCTCGACCCACTCTTGCCTTCGACCCACTACCTACAGGTGGCAATATCCCCCCTTCCGAACAAAAGCATCGCCTCGATGCTAAAAAAAAATAGGCGTAGAAGACAAAGAAGAGGAAGGCAGGCAAAGCGAAAGTACACAAAAAAAATGTAGCCGTCACGCCGGCACAGTCAATGAACGAAGAAGCAAGCTCCCAAAGATAAATGAGAAGTAGAAACAAAGAAAGGAATGAGAGAAAAAAATGAAAACAAAAAAAATTACGGACGCGCAATGTACGGCTTCATGCGCACAACATGAACTATGTCTGAGGTCGGTTGTCTTTGTGTCCTACTCCGTGTCTGCGATGTTGTGTCCGGAACAACTTCGTAGTTTACGTCACTGACGCGGCGGAGCACTTTATACGGACCGAAATATCGGCTCAGAAGCTTTTCACAGAGGCCACGACGGCGAACGGGGGTCCACACCCAAACTTGGTCTCCGGGGTTGTAGGACACGTCCCTGTGGCGGATGTTGTAGCGTCGTGCGTCTGCCTGCTGCTGCTGGCCGATATGCAGCCGCGCGAGCTGCCGAGCTTCCTCAGCACGCTCTGCAAATTCCTCGGCGTCAGTTGTCAATTGGTCAGCGTCTTGACACGGCAGCATAGCGTCCAGCATCGTCTGGACTTCGCGACCGTAGAGAAGGCGAAAGGGCGTGAAGCGCGTCGTCTCTTGCACGGCGGTGTTATACGCGAAGGTCACGTAAGGCAAGATCCGATCCCATGTTTTGTGTTGAACGTCGATGTACATTGCGAGCATGTCTGTGACAGTCTTATTCAGTCGCTCGGTAAGTCCGTTGGTCTGCGGATGGTACGCGGTCGTCTTGCGAGGCCTGGTGTTGCTCAATTGAAAAACTTCGTCCATAAGCTGCGCTGTGAAAGCTGTCCCTCTGTCGGTTATTACAGTGGAGGGAGCACCGTGACGCAAGACGATGTGGCGCATGAAGAACTGCGCTACCTCTGAGGCCGTGGCTCGTGGGATCGCCTGCGTCTCAGCATAGCGTGTTAAATAATCAGTCGCGACGATCACCCATTTGTTACCGTCGGCCGAGAGAGGAAACGGTCCGAGAATGTCCATGCCGACTTGGTCGAAAGGCGTGTGAGGTGCTTCAATTGGCTGAAGTAAGCCAGCCGGTTTAACGGATGGTGTCTTGCGGCGCTGGCATTCACGGCAGCCTTTAACGTACTGTTTGACGCTTGCTGAAAGCCCGGGCCAATAGTACATTTCGCTTACTCTAGCGAGTGTTCGTGAAAAGCCTAAATGACCAGATGTCGGTTCGTCATGGCAAGCGAAGAGGATGTCGTCGCGCATGTCCCTTGGAACCACCAGGAGGTAAGCACGGCTGGTCGAACGAGCATTCTTCTTATAAAGCACGTTATCTCGCAGACAGAAGGACGTCAGCGAGCGGGACAGATGGCGTGGTATGGTTGTGTCGCGGCCCTCTAAATGATCGATGATCGGTCTCATCTCAGCGTCGTCACGCTGCCGTCTGCTCAAGTCTGACGAACTAATGGCGCCCAGGAAGTCGCATCATCCTCTGTTTCCTGACTGGCAGGATCAATGGGTGCGCGGGACAGCGTGTCAGCGTCTTCATGCTTACGGCCAGACTTATAAACGATGGTGATGTCAAATTCCTGTAGCCGCAAGCTCCACCGTGCCAGTCGTCCTGAAGGGTCGCGCATGCTTGCCAACCAACAGAGGGCATGGTGGTCCGTCACTACTTTGAAGGGACGACCATAGAGATAGGGGCGAAACTTGATGATCGCCCACACGACCGCGAGGCACTCTTTCTCCGTAGTCGAATAATTCGCCTCGGCACGGGACAGGGAGCGGCTGGCATACGCTATAACTCTTTCCACTCCATCTTGAAGCTGGACGAGCACTGCGCCAAGGCCAATGCTGCTGGCGTCGGTATGCACCTCAGTATCAGCATCATCGTCAAAATGTGCAAGAACGGGTGCTGACTGCAGGCGCTGTCGTAATTCAGCAAAAGCCGCCTGTTGCTCATTATGCCACACAAATGGCGTATCGTCCCTTGTAAGGCGTGTCAGGGGTTCCGCTATCTTCGAAAAGCCTTTAATAAACCGGCGATAGTAGGCGCACAAACCCAGGAAGCGCCGGACGGCCTTCTTATCGGCATGAGCTGGAAACGCGGCCACAGCGGCAAGCTTGACGGGATCGGGTCGGACCCCTTTGGCGCTTACTACATGCCCGAGGAACTTGAGCTCTTCGTAACCAAAGTGACACTTTTCGGGCTTAAGTGTGAGATCTGCCGATCGGATGGCTTCTAGCACACTCCGTAGGCGGTGAAGATGCTGCTCGAACGTTTCAGAGAAGATGACCACATCATCCAGGTACACAAGACAGGTCTGCCACTTCAGTCCAGTAAGGACAGTGTCCATCATTCGCTGGAAAGTAGCCGGGGCTGAACACAAGCCAAAAGGAAGCACTCGAAATTCATAGAGCCCATCTGGAGTCACAAAGGCTGTTTTCTCGCGGTCGCGTTCGTCTACCTCGATTTGCCAGTACCCGCTTTTTAAATCGAGAGAAGAAAAATAGGGGGCACGCCGTAGTCTATCTAACGAGTCGTCGATACGCGGCAGCGGGTACACGTCCTTTTTAGTCACGTTGTTGAGCTTGCGGTAGTCGACACAGAAGCGTAGCGTTCCGTCTTTCTTTTTGACAAGAACGACCGGAGACGACCACGGGCTGTTAGAAGGTTCGATGACGCCATCGTCAAGCATCTCGCGGACTTGCGTACGTATGGCTTCGCGTTCTTTTGCCGACACGCGGTAAGGCTGCTGGTGTATCGGGCGTGCGTCTTCGTACGTGATGATCCTGTGTTTAGTGATCGAAGTCTGGCGTACCTTGGAAGAATGTGCGAAGCAGGTCCTGAATTCAAGCAAGAGCTTGCGCAGTGCTGTCTGGCTATCGGTGGACAGTTCAGAATTGATGTCGAGATGGCCCAGAGACGTGTCTGCTGTCTCCACTACTTCTGACGTGAAGCAGTTGTTAACGTTTGCTACTGCGTCAGCAAACGCTAACGAAGTGCCGCGGAACAGGTGTCGGTGCTCGTAGCTAAAGTTGGTAACAAGCAATTGCGAATGACCAGCACGAATCTGTATAACACTTCGAGGCACACAAACACCTTGCTTCAGTAGGTGTTCCAAGTTACTTTCGGCCACCGCTTCGCCATCGCGTAAGCCACAGCATGTAACGTCGATGAGGACACTGGCTCGTGGAGGAAGCGTGACACTGTCTGCCGAAACACGAAGTGCGTCGTCGCGCCGTTGGCCGTCTTGCACGTCGATTGCTCGTGCGGCAGAGAAAGTGATACGACGCTCTTGCAGATCGATAATCGCGCCGTACTCCTGCAGGAAGTCAACCCCAAGAATAACGTCGCGGGAGCATTCGCGTAAGACAAGGCAGCTCGCAACGAATGTAGATCCTTGAATCTCAACTCTAGTCGTGCAGGCGCCCAGCGGAGTAACGACGTGGCCGCCAGCCGTCCGAATCTGCGAGTTATGCCAGGGCGTGATCACTTTCTTCAGCTGCGTTGCTATTTTCCTGCTTAGTATGGTGTAGTCTGCGCCGGTGTCCACTAAAGCACTCACGGCATAACCGTCAATGGTCACTGGTATATCGAGCGAAAGCCGGTCGTCTCGTTCAGCTGCAGGTGATGGCGGATCGGTATGTTTCCGTAACTGCGTCCGTCGGAGGTCTTCAGCGCTTCGACCGTCAGCGACCTCGCCCCCAAAGATCGCCTCAGTTAGTTTTCCCGGCGGGGACTGGTCGACCGCTCGGGAGAATGGCGCTGGGGCGGAGGTGAAAATCGCCTGGGAGACGGCGATCGCGACTGCCGCCTGGCAGGCGGTGGCAAGCGCTGCTGAGAGAGGTAGTCCTCAATGTCCCGGGGTCGCTGGCCGTATCGGGGTGGCGGCGAGTATGCGGAAAAGCCGCGAATCCCAAGGCGCCGGTATGGGCACTGGCGGTACAGGTGGTCAGCTTCACCGCAGTGGAAGCACAGAGGCCGATGATCGGGTGTGCGCCAAACATCCGACTTCCGAGGGGGCGGGCGTCTGTCGTCGACGTAGCGAACCGCTTGCTCCGAATGGTGGGCAAATGGAGCGGCATGAACAACCGGCGGCGGTGTATACCCAGTGTCGTAGTACGACATCGGCTGCGCCGACTGAATTGACACCGTAGGAGGAGCACGAACGAACCGCGGCGGAGAGGGAGAAGGGCGCTTCAGGGCTTCCGCGTAGGTCGCACGCGGATATTCAACAGGTACTGCCGCAGCGTTAGCAGGAGGCAAGGTGTCACGGAGCGCCTGGTGCACTTCGTCCTTGATAATGCTCGCTATGGAGCTTACCGTAGGGTGCGGTGTTACGGCGGCCTTTTGCAACTCTTCACGCACGACAGAGCGGATGAGTTCTCGCAGACAGTCACCGTTGCTTCCTATGGCCGTGAAAATGTCAGCAGCAGACATGCTGTTCGCTTGCCGCTCATACATGTTCGAGCGATGCAGAAGCATCTTTTCCATAGTCACGGCCTCGGACAAGAACTCCGCGACCGTCTGCGGAGGGCTCCGTACGAGGCCAGCGAAGAGTTGCTCCTTGACCCCGCGCATCAGATGACGTAACTTCTTCTCCTCCGTCATTCTCGGATCGGCCCGTCGGAAGAGGCGCGTCATGTCTTCGACGTAAGTGGCCACAGTTTCGTTTGGCAACTGGACGCGGGCATGAATCGCACGTTCCGCTCGTTCGTGGCGATCAGGACTGGTGTATGTCTCCAAAAGCTGACGACAAAACTCGCGCCACGACGCCAGTTGCCCCTCGCGGTTCTGAAACCACGTACGCGCGCCATCCTCCAGGTAGAAGTAGACGTGTCGGAGTTTCTCCGTGTCGTTCCATTCGTTCACGGAGGCCACGCGCTCGTATTCGACCATCCAGTCTTCGACGTCTTCGAACACTGTGCCATGAAACGTCTTCGGGATCCGTGGGCTCTCAAGTGTGTAACGGTTAGACATCGTGCTTCCTGTACCGGTTGGGGCGGTTTGAAGAGAAGCGCTGGTCATACCGGTTGATGTGGTGGGAACTGTAGCGTTGACGACTTCTGGAGACAGTCCCCTGATCCTGCGGCTGGCCCGATGCACGGGAGTGTCGACAGGCACTGGATTCGTAGCGCGGATCCTTGGAGGGGTCTGCAACATCCGTGAAGACGCTTACCCCGCACCTCCACCAGTTTGTCACGAGCCTCGAGAAGTAGCCCTGAAGGTTTAATAAACGTAGAGCAGCTGGCTCTTGGAAGACGCGACCGTCGGGGCTGGCTCGAGCAGAGAAGGAGCGCGCGGTCTTCTTTCTTTCTTGGGCTCGACCCACTCTTGCCTTCGACCCACTACCTACAGGTGGCAATATATATATGATTGTACTGAAGGCAGTGGGCCACGGTGCTGGTGAAGGAAGAAGAAGACAAGTGACGCTTGCTCGCCCGCTTCGCCATAGCTCCCTTTGACTTGTTTCGGTCTACCGTTGAAACTAGATCGAGTGCTGCTATAGGCAAACATCCCCATTGCAATATATATATATATATATATATATATATATATATATATATATTGCAACGCGGTTTATTGACAACTGAGAAACGCGACCGTCTCAGTCGAGCGTCAGGCACCGAGAGCGCGAGCCCCTCTTCGTCGGCGGGCCGATGATGACAGTGCGTCCATAGGGCGCGCCAGTCTTCGTTACAACTGCCCCCTGGCGAAGGAGCCATCCTGGCGACTCAAGGAGAGGAGAGGACAAGGGGGTCGTAATAAGGATTAAGCCTCTGGACGTGCACTGTTTCGCGTCCACGACGCCTGAAGTCAGTAGATGGCGTTAACGGCTCGACGACGTAGTTGACTGGCGTCGTCTGTTGTGCGACGCGGTAGGGACCATGGTATTGAGCGAGGAGTTTAGAGGATAAACCACGGGTGCTTGAAGGTACCCACAGCCAGACTAGTGAGTCCGGCTGGTAGGTGCAGGGAGGTCGGTCATCATCGCGATGGAATTTCCGAAGACTCTGGTTTTCCGCCGTGAACGAACGGGCCAGCTGACGGCATTCCTCGGCATACTTGGAGGCTTCAGACAGAGGCGTGCCCTCTGATGGGTCAGGCCGGTAGGGAAGAATGGTGTCGAGCGTACAGGTATGTTCTCGGCCATATACGAGAAAGAATGGCGAAAATCCCGTTGTGGCCTGCCTGTGAAGCGGTGTTATAGGCGTACGTAACATATGGCAAAACGAGGTCCCAGTTTGGATAGCATGGATAGCATACATGGATAGCATGTCGCCCAAAGTAAGATTGAACCATTCTGTTATGCCGTTCGTTTGCAAATGATAAGCTGTAGTGGTGTGATGGACGGTATAGCGCGCGGTCAGAAGGGCGTTAAGAACTTCGGAAAGAAACGCACGCCCTCGGTCACTCAGAAGTTCCCGCGGTACCCCATGACGCAGTATGAAGTGATGCAGGAGGAAGGACGCAATATCACGGGCTGTCGCTGTTTGCAGTGCCGCAGTTTATGCATAGCGAGTGAGGTGGTTGACAGCGACAATAATCCAGCGATTGCCAGTTGATGTGCAGGGAAGAAGGCCGTTGAGATCGATGCCGACGCGGTTGAATGGTCGGGACGGACAAGGAATGGGCAGCAAAGGACCAGAAGGACGAGGAGCAGGAAGCTTGTGTCGTTGGCACGCAGTGCAGGAGCGAATGTATTTTCGCACAAAATTATACACGCTGCGCCAATAAAAGCGGGAGCGAAGCCTGGCGTAAGTCTTGAAGAGGCCGGCATAGGTTCATTGCGGGTCTGAATGGAGAGCGGAGCATACATCTGTGCGCAGATGGCGGGGAATGACTAACAACCATTTGCGGCCGTCGGAAGCGCAGTTACGACGATAGAGAACAGCATCCCGCAACTCGAAATTAGAAGCTTGACGGCGGATAGCGCGAGAAGGGCACGTTGTTGAAGGGTCAGAAATGCAATCCATAAGTGCCGCAATCCAGGGATCTTTGCGTTTCTCCACAGCCATGTTGACGCAAACAGGCGAGGAAAACGCCGATTCGAGATTGAAATGCAAGTTATGTCACTTGGTGTAGGTGACCGAGAAAGGGCATCCGCGTCGGTGTATTTACGGCCAGACCGGTAAATGACGCGTATGTAACCGTAGAGCCCATCGGCGCAAGGCGGCCAGACGGATCTTTTAAAGTCGACAACCAACATAGAGCATGGTGATTTGTAACGTCATCGAAGGAGTGGCCGTATAGGTAGGGTCGGAATTTTCCAAGGGCCCAGATGATAGCCAGGCACTCCTTTTCGGTGACGGAGTAGTTTGATTCCGCTTTCGTTAGTGTTCGGCTGGCGTAGGCTAATACGTATTAATCATGCCCACTTTTTCGTTGCGCAAGCACGGCACCAAGTCCTACGCCTCTGGCGTCGGTGTGGACTTCCGTGGGGGCCGTGGGGTCGAAATGGCGCAGTACGTGAGGCGAAGTGAGCAAACGCCGCGTTGTTTCAAAAGCAGCGTCTCAAGCTGTGGCCCAAGTATGAAGTCGTGTCGCCGCGAAGCCGCTGAGCCAACGGAGCAATGATAGAAGCGAAATTCCGGATAAAACGACGAAAGTATGAGCAGAGCCCGATAAAGCTCCGAAGTTCTTTCAGGGACGTGGGTTTCGGGAATTCGGCAACGACGCGAAGTTTGGAAGCATCAGGTAGTATGCCGTCTTTCGATACGACGTTTCCGAATATTGCAAGCTGCTTGGCTCTAAAGCGACATTTCTTCAAGTTGAGTTGGAGGCCTGCCTCGGTGATCCAATGCAGGACTTGTTCGAGACGGTACAGATGTGTGAGGAAATCTGGAGAAAAGACGACGACATCGTCATGGTAACATAGGCATGTCTTTCATTTTAGCCCACGAAAGAGATTGTCCATCATTCGTTCGATTGTAGCAGGGGCATTGCAAAGCCCAAACGGCATAACTTTAAATTCATATAGGCCGTCTGGGGTCACGAAAGCTGTCTTCGGGAGATCGGCAGGATCCATAGCACTTGCCAATAGCCTGAGCGTAAATCGAGCGAAGAAAAATACTCCGCACCTTGCAAACAATCCAGAGCATCTTCGATGCGTGGTAAAGGGTAGACGTCCTTGCGAGTTATCTTATTAAGACGGCGGTAGTCGACGCAAAATCGAATTGAGCCATCTTTTTTCTTAACCCTGACTACAGGTGATGCCCAGGGACTATTAGAGGGTTGAACCACTCCACGCTCAAGCATTTCGCTTACTTGGTTTTGAATAACACGTCGCACCGCAGGTAGTATACACGATAAGGCCTCTGGCGCAATGGTGCGTGGGTGCCGGTGTCGTCTCGTGACGTACAGTCGATATGCGGCCTAGTGGGGCTTGTTGACAGTCGAACGTAGATTGATATTTCCGTAGAAGGCTGAGAAGCTGCGAACGCTGCGTAGGGCTCAGGAGGGCATCTACTGAGCTATAGAAGACGTCTTGCGTAGGCTGGGAACAAGGCAAGCTATAATTCAACGAGTTCACGTCTGAACAGGTGTTGTCAAGAGGGGCGTCAAAGATGGTTACTGAGTCGGCAGGCTGAAGACGTCCAAGGCACTCGCCAAGACATAAGACGAGGGGCGTGGCCTTAGCGTTGGAAGCAAGCAGTCGCGTGCAGCCACCGCTGACAGTTAGAACAGCGAAGGGAAGGGAACATCGTCGGCGAACACAAATGTCCGATGGGACAAACAGGGCAGTAGTGTCAGTGACGAAAGTAGAGCAGGCATTCGCAATAACCGAAGAGTGCGGAGGGGTCGTAGTGTCTTCTGTAATGACCAGTTTGTCGCCAAGATCGTCAAGGTCATGTAAACGGGTATCGGGAAGCGGCGAAAATTCAACTTCGGTGCGAGAACAATCAATGACGGCCTGATGATCGGAAAGGAAGTCCCACCCCAAGATGACGTCGTATGAACAGGATGAGAGGATGACGAACTCGACTGTATACGTGTATCCTTGAAAGATGATGCGGGTGGTACATACGGCAACAGGGGTAATGCACTGGGAACTTGCTGTCTGGAGTGACAGCGCAGATAAGGGGGTCATTACTTTTCGAAGCTTGCGGCAAAGTTCTTCCCTAACTACTGAAACGGCGGCGCCTGTGTCGACTAACGCTAGTGGGACGACTCCATGCACAGATACTTCGATTACGTTCGTCGGAAGAGAGCGACTCCTTGTGTGGTTCGACTGGAACGCAGTTCTCGCCTCTTGAACTGCGGTAGCTAGTGTTCCTGCTCCGATGGGGCCGGACGCCGCCGCATGGGGGAAAGTGAGCGGCGACGAGGGGATGGCGAGCCACGATCACGGGCAGAAGGAATGACGTTGCGCGTAGACGGCAAGTGTGAGTCATTTGGTGGTGAGAGCGACGAAGCTGGCGAAACGTAGGAGGAGACAGGTTCGCCATGACCTTGAAGGCATAAGCGACGGCGACAGTGCCGTGCCATGTGACCAGGGATACCACAGAAGAAGCACATGGGGCGATTGTCGGGTGTACGCCAGGGTCCCGTGCTAGCTGCTGATCTGGTGGTCTACACTGGAGGGATTAGACGTGGCGGCGCAGCAAACGGTGGTGCGGAAAAAGTCGATGGAGGTGGCCATGCGGCAACCTCGGCGTATCTTAGACATACAGGAAATGGTGGCGCTGCACGAGGGGACTCTATAGCTTCGGACACTTGTTCCTGGAGCATCTGACGCAACGGAGGAACTAAGGACGGCGTGTGCCCTGGGACGGCGGTGAGTAGGGATAGCTGGCGGGTGACTTCGGAGCGCATGAATTCCTTGATTTCACCGAGCAGATAGTCGTTGTTAGTCACAGCGGCTAAACTTGCAATGGAAGTATCTATATCTATGCAATAGAAGAACGTCGAGTCAGCAGACGTTGCCTCCTGAGTTCGTCGTAGCTCTGACGAAGTTCAGTGACTTCGACCACGGTCCGCGGGCTGTTCGAGAGGAGCATTTGGAATGCGTCGTCTTCGATTTCCTTCATGACGTGACGGATCTTGTCGGACTGAGTCATCAATGGATGAACGCGCTTGCAAAGGTCCACATTGTTATGTATAGTTGCTAGCGCCCCCTACCCATGTCTTTGTGTAATAAAAAGGCTACGCAAGCCAAGGCTAGCCAGTGTTTGTTCGACACTCATGGCGGTATCTCACTTGCGGCTCCGTGCCGTCGCATCGTAACCCCGGGTCGTACAATCACCGTACGACCCCCAAACAACATAACATGGTGTCAGAAGATTGACTGACTCTTCGCCCGCAACCAGCAAGCATGGCCAGCGCGTTTATCCAGCCACCACCGCAATTCCAGCCGGGTGACGACCCACCGTCCGCATGGGAAGAATGGAGGGAAGCATACACTATATATGAACTGGCTTGTGAATACGACACTAAGCCTAAGTCAGCACGGAAGGAATTGTTGCTTCATGTACTGGGACCGTATGCTCGTCGCATCGCACAGACTTTTCCTGCGGATCCTGCCGCCGACAGCGACGACGCAGATCCAGTGAAGTACATTCTTGACAAGTTTGACTAGCTGTATTGCCCGTACAAGAACGTCATACAGGCAGCGGCCCTATTCAACTCTATGGTGCAAAAGCCAGGTCAGTCAATTGACGATTTTGTAACTGATCTTCGACGACAGGCGCAGAAATGTGACTTTGGCGACAAGTGCGACAGACTCATTGGTGACCGCATAGTGGTTGGCATTCGTGACGGAGCTCTCCGTGAACGTCTCTTACGAGAGCGCGACGATACGCTTGAAAGAATTGTTCTGCATGCAAGACAGCTGAAATCTCGAAGAGACATGTACAGGAAATCGCAACAAGCGACCAACAGCCAGAGGTTAATGCCGTTCACGAGCATAAAAAACCCACGAAGCGATCGGATCGCCCGATATGTGCCAACAGGCCTCAGCAGCCTCATCGCTCGTTTGAAAATTCTAATCGTAAGTGTTCTCGATGCGGAACCTCGCATATCCCTCGACAGTGCCCAGCTTATGGCAAAAGTTGTCACAACTGCGGAAAACTTGGCCATTTCGCACATCTGCGAAAACAGCCACGTCGGCAGCCAGCAGCGTACAGACCGCAAGTTGGATTGCTAAACGAGCATCTACAGCAAGACTCACAGGAGGAATTATACTTGGGCTGTTTGACTGCGTGCAGTGTCACTGTCGACACAGCTGACTGGAGCGAGACTGTCAGTGTGAATGGGCATGAAGTGACATTCAAGCTAGACACCGGGTCAGATGTCAACGTAATTCCTGTACAGATGTTCACACAGTGGCCGTGCAGACCAGCAACAAAGCCAACGACAGCAAAAGTCACTACCTACAGTGGGCAACAGCTTCCGATAGACAGCGAATGTGAACTTGTGCAGTAAACAGCAGGGTGTGCCAACTCAGATTTCTGTTGGTGAAGGAGCCACTAAAACCAATACTGGGAGCCACTGCATGTACAACTTTGGGATTGCTCTCACGTGTGAAGACTCTTCATGCAGTAACAAACTCAGCCAACAGACTGCCCCAAGTGCAGTACCAGCAAGTGTTGGATGAATTTCCTGACATCTTTGAAGGCATCGGTCAACTTCCAGGACTGTACAGCATTCACCTGCGTGAAGGTGCTATTCCAACTGTTTGTGCGCCTCGCAGAATACCATGCGCGCTTGAGGACAAGGTGAAAATGGAGCTCAAACGAATGGAGGAGAATGGCGTGATAGTGCCAGTGGCTGAACATAGTGAGTGGGTTCATCCAATTGTGGTGATAACAAAGAAAGACGGGACTGTTCGTTTGTGCCTGGATCCACGCAACCTAAATGCAGCCCTCAAGAGGCACCACTACCCCATACCATGTCCTGAGGAGCTCTTTGCGAGCCTAAGTGGCTCAACAGTGTTCTCTATTCTTGATGCCAAGAGCGCATTCTGGCAACTGACCCTGGATGAGGCAAGTTCAAGGCTGTGTACTTTCACAACACCCTGGGGCAGATACCGCTTTCTCAGAGTACCCTTTGGGCTTGCCACAGCTCCCGAGCTGTTCCAACAGGCCATTGATGAAGTGTTTCAAGGCCAAGTCATAGTCAAGCCATACTTCGACGACATACTGGTCGCCTCAAGGACTTCCGTAGAACACATGGCCCATCTTCGAACGGTGCTGAGTATTGCAAGAAAGAACAACTTGAAGTTCAACAAAGCAAAATTAAACTTGGGACTTTCAGCCATCACATATCTGGGACATCGGCTTTCCTCCGAGGGGCTAGCTCCAGACCCCGAAAAAGTCAAGTCTATTGAAGCCATGGCTGTGCCAACCGACAAGTCACAGCTACAAAGGTTTTTAGGAATGGTGACCTATCTGACAAAGTTCATTCCCAACTTTTCAGCAACGACCACACCATTGTGTGAGCTACTCAAGGCGGATGTAGCGTGGCACTGGACAAGTTGCCATACTGAGACCTTCAACCTCATCAAACAGAAGCTCTCAACAGCACCAGTATTTCGTTATTTCGACCAGTCTAAGCCTATCACTATTTCAACAGATGCCAGCTCGTATGGCATGGGATCGGTTCTGTTACAGGAAGGCAGACCAATTGCATATGCTTCTGCAGCTCTCACAGCGCCCCAGCAGCGTTATGCTCAAATCGAAAAAGAACTCTTAGCAGTAGTGTTTGCATGTGAGCGCTTCCACTACTACACTTTTGGCCGATCGATAACTGTGGAAACAGACCACAAACCTCTAGTTGGACTGCAGACTAAGGATCTAACCAACATGACACCTAGACTTCAAAGGCTTATACTCCGGCTTCAGTGTTACAGCACTAAACTCGTGTACGTACCAGGGAAGCTACTGTCTGTGGCTGATGCACTGTCAAGGTGCCCAGATCCTGAATCCAAGATAGAAACTAGACAGCGACCCAGGACTAATGGTGTCGACTCTGGTTCAAGCGTCGCCTACAAAACTAAAGCAGATTCAAGAATCAACAGATCGAGATATAACCTTACAGCAACTAAGTGAGTACATTCAACATGGATGGTCAGATCGCCTTTGTGATGTCCACCCTGTAGCAAAATCATACTTTCACATAAGGAGTGAACTCTACATCACAGAAGGTTTTATATGCTGTGGGCAACGCCTTGTAATTCCAGCAACCCTCCAAGCTGAGGTTCTAGCGAAACTGCACCAAGCTCATCGCGGCATTGTGGCTTGTAAGGGATTGGCAAGCCAGAGTGTTTATTGGCCTTCACTCCACAAGGACATCGTCAACCTAGTCTCAAGCTGCGACATATGCCAATCCAACCAGAAGTCAAACCCCCAACAACCTTTACTTGACAGAGACTTGCCAGTAAGACCATGGGAAAAATTGGCTGTTGATTTCTTCCACTGTCAAGGCAGCACGTATATCCTTGTAGTTGACTACTTTTCAAAATACGTTGAAGTGAAGCGTATGGAAACTACGACAGCATCGTCGGTTATTATGGTCCTGAAAGACATATTTGCACGCTTTGGAATCCCCAATGTCCTTATTTCAGATCAAGGGGCACCATTTGACTCTGAAGCATTCAAATCATTTCTGCATCAATGGGACATTGTTCATGAGCCATCATCACCCTTTTATCCCAGGTCCAATGGGCAAGTGGAGAGAACAATACAGACGGTCAAGACGATGCTGATCAAGTCATGCAGCGATGGCAAGGACTTGTCTTTGGTTCTTCTCAATTACCGTGCCACCCCAACCATTGGAGCACGCTCCCCTGTAGAGCTGTTAATGGGCAGGAGATTGAAAACTTTTATACCAACATTACCAATAAGCCTAAAACCGTACTACTCCACTGTTGCGCATCAGCAACTTCTTAAACGCACACAGAGTGCGCAGCACAAGCATGGAGACAACCGCACTCGTACACTTCCAACTTTGGAAAAGTACCAGCCTGTCTGGGTGAGGCACAGAAATACCTGGCAAAAGGGAGTTGTCACTCAAGTTGGTCCCCAACCAAGGCGCTACACTGTGCGAACCACAGATGGAGCAAAATATGTACGTAACCGTGTACACCTAAGGCCACGTGTTCAAAGGATGAGTGATGCCATCCACTCAGCAGAAGACTACACCCTGGATGGATATGGACCAACCAACGAACCTGTGCCAAGTGAAAGTGTTGGTGATGCTACACCTCGCAACCTACCTGCTGAAGTCCGACAAAGTTCGACCTATGTGACGCATGCTGGGAGACACATACAGCCACCGGCCAGGTACCGGGAATGAACGTTGTTATTGTGTTTGTGCCTCTCACATTAGTTTCTTGAAAACAAAAAAGGGGCGTGTTATGTATAGTTGCTAGCGCCCCCTACCCATGTCTTTGTGTAATAAAAAGGCTAGGCAAGCCAAGGCTAGCCAGTGTTTGTTCGACACTCATGGCGGTATCTCACTTGCGGCTCCGTGCCGTCGCATCGTAACCCCGGGTCGTACAATCACCGTACGACCCCCAAACAACATAACACACATCTTCTATATACTTGGTGAAGTTTTCACCGGGTTGCTGGGAACGGCTTCGCAAGCGCTCTTCGGCACGGAACTTCCGCACCGCAGGGCGACCGCAGCGCTCTTCGGCACGGAACTTCCGCACCGCAGGGCGACCGAAGACTTGCGTAATGCGCGCCTTGAAACCTGACCAGGTGCTGAGGTCAGATTCGTGGCTGTGGTACCACATGCAAGCGACACCCGTGAGATAGAAGTTCGCGTAGCTGAGCTTCGCAGCATCGTCCCATTTATTGTGGGCACTCACCCGCTCGTATAACGAGAGCCAGTCTTATACGTCGTATTCGTCGGAACCGCTGATGATGGAGGATCGCGTTGACATGATATCATGGGCGGCAGTGTCCGATTACGTAGTTCCATGGTTGGGGAAGTAGTACCCAGCACAGCGCCACCAAATATGTAACGCGGTTTATTGACAACCCAGAAACGCGACCGTCTCAATCGAGCGTCAGACACCGAGAGCGCGAGCCGCTCTTCGTCAGCGGGCCGCTGATGATGGTGTCTCCGTACGGCGCACCAGTCCTCTTCGCTACAATATATATATATATATATATATATATATATATATATATATATATATATAACCAGAACACATTACATGGAGCGCTGAAGCTTACCACTCGCTGCCCACGCAGCTAAGATGTTCTAGCCCTAATTTCATGATCCTGGCGGCATATATGTTCTTGAATGGTTACTTGTTGACAACATAATTTTATCTGCCTGTTCGTTTCTTTAGACTTTGTTTCGCCCGGTTCTCACGTTTCAAATACGTCACCATTCAAGCTTCACAAACTACCAGCAAGATGAATAATTTGGATGTTACGTGTTTTTGGATATAACACGCATTCTAAGTTCCAAACAAGCGTTAAAGCAAAAAAGTCAATTCCTTGAAAAAGTAAAGCGTCTGCTTAATATACAAAAATGACTTCTTAGATTCTAAATTATATTTCTCTTAAACGAGAAATATATATATCAGGAAGTGCAAGAATTTTAACACAATTTAAAAGCCATATTTGTGAGTGCATTACATCGCAAGCAGAAAAGTTCGAAGACGTTTGTAACAAACCTGTTATTTAAGACATGCTCAGCTTACTGCACGTCACTATAAACTCCATCAGTATTTTGCAAATATATATTTTTTCAGAACTGGCGTAGCATACGCAACATGCACGTGCCAGACAAAATTCACTAATTAACTTCTTAGTTAATTACCTTACGACACATATTGCAAATTACGAATTCTAGCCGGTGTGTTTGTCAGGCACGTGTTTGTCTTCGAATGAATTTCCAGGAGGACACGAGTTTGGAGATATGCGCCATCAAACTCGCCGCAAACATGCACTGTTGTTCCACTTACTTTTTTACCAAAATGCTGTTTTATGCATTAAAGCACAAAAGTAACTGGAACGTCTATGTATTTCGTCCCACACTTTGGGGAAATATCTCGAAACTGCTGTCAATTGATGTCGTTTTTCAATGTGAAAAGAAATAAAAACCATTCATTCATTCATCCTGTAAATTCATTTCAAGTGGATGCGCGTCTTGCAAACTGACCGGCTAGAATTCGTAAATTAGAATATGTGTCGTGAAGTAATTAACTAGGAAGTTCATTAGTCAGTTTTTGTTAATTAGTTTAATATGTGTTTCGATTTCTCGTGCTACTAATGTCCGCCTCTTCGAATAGCCCAGCTTTTCGATAACAATTATGCTACCTGCCACAGGCGATTGTTACAAATTCCCCCCAAAAAACTTAAAAACGAGCATGCGGTATAAATTTTTGTATTTCCCTTCTTCTAGCGAGAAAATTTTTCAAAATTTAGAAATGTGACCTAACATAGTAATGGAGTTCTAAACTTACCTTAACTGTCCCTTTAAAATTTTCCAAATCTGTCAATATGCTAGCTAAATGAAAATTCTTATACCCCTGTCACAAGGACACCCGCAAACTCCTTTGAACTCCATCGTCTTTATCTCGAAGGAGATGCGCTCGGTGTCACACGGTCTCCCTTTCGCCAAGGAAGTTTCATGGAGCTTTTCGCGAAGGGAGTTCGGAAATGACCATTACGGCTGGACGGAGTACTCTCGTTCCCAGATAGCTACAACTGCGAAGAAAACAACGTAATAAAAGCGTCGTAACTGGCTCACTTACAAATTTTAGCATTATTATTTGTTTTGCCTTTGGTTATACACCACTTAATTGGAGCTTTCAATTAGTTTTTAAGGACATGAGCGCCTTTACTCTCTACACCATGCTTCGCCATCCCGCATGGGAAAGTGTCGTTCCGCCATTTCGTTTGTTTATGCGCGCGCGAGCCGCACGTGTCGTGCGGCAAAACTCTCCGGGCGAGAAACACCGCAATCAGCGATGCCGGCGCCTATGCTTTACTTTAACGGCGACTATATATGTGAAAAGTTGCATGGGAAAGTAAGCACAGCAGCGCCGTTTCTGTCCCATGCGGCACCCATCGAAATCTCGCACTGTGCCGTGTAGCAACGCCGCAACTCCATTGCCATAAATCTCCATTAGGGAGTTCGCGGGTGCCCGTGTGACAGCGGTATTAGCCCATTGTTTCGTAATGTTTGAGTGCTTTAAGTGCAATAAATTTGATCCGAAGGTATTCAGCGATTGTCCCACGAAAAGATTCCTTGCTGAACTTGTGTGTCTAAACCTTTGTGCGAAAACCATCTTACGCCTAAACTGCACTAATTTTGTTATGTTTTTTTTTTCTTTTTGAACGCGATGCAGACACTAAGATATCAGCAGCAGCTGAACTTGGAGGACGACACAAGCTCACGAAAGCCCACGGCCTACATTATCGTCGGAATCAGTTTCAACGTACCCAGGGAGGGCGATTCATACGTTGCACTGGAGATGCTGTTCTCGTAAGTGCAATGTCAGGATCAACATGGTAAACTATAGAGTAGAATGACAGTAGCGAGAAGGCACATTACGACAAAGCTTTGTTGAAGAGTTTTAGGTTGTCTTTATAAGCTTTTACGTTTACGTAATAACTGACACGTAGTCGAGGAGCAGCGGTGCCCATAGCAGTATTATAGGATATTGATTTGTACCACAGCACTCATAAATATAATTTCAATGACTGACCATGTTCTGCTTAGCTGCCTGCAGAAAAAAAATGGCAGCAAGATCAGGAGAGTCCTGTTAAGTTACTTGGCACATGCTGTCAAGGACAAAAATGGTGCAGAAAAGAACAACTAAAAGAGACGCACTCTCTCTTGTCCTGTTTTCTGAGCTGTTTTATGTTTTTAACGAGATCTTCGCTTCAACGTGTACTGACTTTTCTTTCTTTCTCCGAGAATCCCCCTGAACATTTTATATTGTAGCTCCTGCTGGTTAAACACAGCATTGCAAGATATTGCCACCGGGCAGAGACAGTAAAGAAAAAAAATCACAGCATATCCACGGGGTGAATGATGATGAGTGGGCGAAGCTCCGGAGGGAATCATCGGATCTCCCGCTTAAGGGGACGCTAGCACAAGCGCGTTAGAAACATGCAGTACTCTCTAGTAAGTGGGAGCGGCCACAGCGTCTTACGCAGCCATTTACACATGCCGGAACGTGCACCGCGTTTGCCGACGCCATCACATGACTGCTGAGAGAGTTTACCCCCCGTATTCATAAACGCTCCTCGACTTGAACTTGCCACCGCCTTGGGCAGCGCGTTCGAAACGCGTTGAAGGTAAGGCGGAGAGGCCACAGCGTCTTACACCAGCTTCTTACACGGGCCGTAACGCGCTAGAAACGCGGCCTTTCGTTAATGTTGGGTATTTATTGCCATCGTGGTGCGTGTGTCTATGTGCGCTTCGTGGCGTAGTGGGCTAACGCCGCGCGCTCGGAAGCGAGGGGTCCCTGGTTCGATTCCGCGCTACGGACACAACTTCGGAATTTTTTTTCTCATTTTTCTCAGACTGGTTACACACTACTACTACTACGACGGGGACGGAACGGGTGCCGCTATAAGGAGCTTCGCTCCTAAAAAGCAGATACACTTCCCGGAACATGTACTATCGAATTGCACTCTTCATTGCGCAGGATTATGGCCAGAGAACAAATCGCAACTAAAGGGACAATGGTAGCATTCAGCATGATCACAAGTACCCCTCCTGGGAAACAGCACTAGGTGCGCATAGTAGACCACAGCGCCCCGCATCATAGTGGGTGGATAGGTGGATAGCTTTCATTTTCCGAGGGGGGAAGGAGGAGAGAAGGTGGGGCTCACCGAACTTTCTCAAGCGAAGCTTGTTATAAGGTACCGATTTCGGTGGCATCCGTGCACGCAAAAAAAAAAGAGAATTAGGGGCAGCTTCACAATGGTGGTGCGAAGCCTGGGCAAACAGCGACTCTGGTGACCCCTCCTAGCTTTATCTCGGTTCGGCCAAGTTTTTAGGAGCTTATGCTTCGAGACTCGACCACGTATTGCGCAAAATAACCCGGACTCATCGACAGCCCAAGGAGCAACGAACACTCGGTCATTAAAGTATTAGGACGCTTCTAGACACTCAAACGCTTTTGCTCTGTTTCGCTTGGCGAAACGAGACGCAGGTGCGGCGCGGTGACATCACGACTCGCGAAGCAGACGTGGCTGCGCGCTTGCTTTCTTGAAAGCCTTTATTAATAACAAAAAGAGAGGTGGGGCCCTTAGGGGGTTTCGCAATGGGTTGGGTCCCTATTCCGGGACCCTATTGGTACCAGCCGCCAGCTTAGCCCTCCGAACCAAGGCATTTTGGGCATGAAGTGCTGAGCAACCACGCATGGCCGCCTCCCGCTCCTCTCGGGTTGGGTTAGGGCAGCGCCTCCTCTATTTTTTCAGTGCCTGCGCGAACGCGCTCCTCAGGCCGTCGGGCACCCTCTTCACCGCAGCTCGCTGCTGCCGCGTGGCGGCGCTGTCTGAGTAGAATACATAGGGTGCCTCGATGCCCAGCGCCGCCGTCCAGGGTGGAGACAACCCCGCTGGCGCCGCCATATTGAGTCACACGAGCTGAGACTCAGCTACGCTTGCGTTCATAAATAGTGTTACTCGCGGCGCACTTCCAAGTGTTTTGCCTTGATGAGGATTTTTTTATCGGTATCGCATCTTCACATCTTTATAACCAATAGCCATTAACTCATCGAAGGTCCAAGACGTAAATGTATGGCGCCGGGAACATGCCCCAAGTTGCCTAATATTCAATTTACATTTAATATGCCGTGTGTATGTTTGAAATACGCACTATTTTTTTGCGCTTCAATGCTTGGTATATAAGGTTTGCGACCCCCTGTGTGTGGAAGTTTTTCTTTTTCGCTGTTGTATTTTGGTTTACACGTCACGCCTCCTTTACCGTAGCCAGCCACTCGGCCACGGCGGTTAGTTTCCCTTGCGCTGCGCGTGCTCTTCGCGTTCGTTGCAATTATTTGACGATATCTACGCGCAATTTTGCTTTTCTTCCCCACAAAACTGTGCTGACAGGATTAAGCTGGTGTAAAAATAACTGCGATGTGAAAATAAGGTTTAGTTAGTGCTGTAGAGAAACATGTAACGTAACTTGTCTGTGTCAATCATGCGTAGTACACACAAGAAACCAAACGATGCACAAAATACATTTACTTATAATGTCTAGTACAATCAATCATGAAAGAGATATGTACATGAAAAATATATGTACTGTGTGGCGCCTGAAGGTTACGTTGAAAGACGAGATTAAAAAAAAGTTCGCAAGGTAGGCTCGACACACAATTCGGGATAGTGAGAGTTTTTTTTTATTTATTCATTACATGGGGGGGGGGGGTCAAGTGAGTACGTCAACCTTATTACGCACAATATAAATCGAAAACAAGAATGCAAACAAGAAAACGCAACCGCGGGTAATATTAATCACGATATCCAGCTAGAATACATCAGCTACCATCGAATACGTCGCATCAGCCAAACACATCGATGGCGAGTACAGAACATTTTATAAATAACCATTAGAACACTGATAACTACATTGAAAAAATAAACAACACTGCATACATATCGCGTACAAAAACCGTAAATGAAACTAAGACAGTCAAATACAGATTAGCAATGTTTTTCACTTCGAAAATATAGTCCATGATGATGTAGGGCTGTTGACTTTAACAGACGGCGCCCATCCTGTCGATTTCCCTCGTACTGGCTCTCTTCAAAGTGTTTCTATGTACAAGTTAAACAACAAAAGCGATTATTGATATGAAAAGTTGCCTTCTAAATACAGAGAACCCATTACAGTGCTTAAAAATAAATTTTCTCAGAAGTAATGCTGTATTACCTTGCTTCACACGTTTAGAAGAAATGCACAGGCTACAACAGACACCATGCCAGAAAGCGCCGAAACATTTTGGTCCCATGATGTCCCTTAACTCTACTACACCTGGGCATACCGTGCACAGGCATTTAAAGACCGTCACAGTATTCACTACGATCGGGAATGAGCGCGAATGACCATCGTCTTACGAGCACCACGCTACAAATATATTCGTCTAAAATATCAGCTATATAACGTAACAATTAACCTGAGATCCGCAAGATATCTGCTGAGAATAGAGAAAATCACAATGCTTCGCTTGCCACGTACACAACAGCCGCTCTCCCCAGAAGAAGCACTGCGTTCTTTAGTCCCAAATAACGAGTAGCGAAAAAAGAAACTGAGGGGGAAAAAAAAGAAACAAGAGACACACGATGTGTGCTTCCCGTGAAAAAGTAAAATAGGTGGTTTACATGACGATTTGTAGCTAATGTAAGGCTATTTCGCGGCGAAGCATTTTCGTCATTTCTTAAAATAAGGGTACTACTCGCATAGACTGCGCCGATCAAAACGGCAAAAGCCTATGCGACGCGCGCTCGCAAACCATAGGCTACCCAGCATCGGTGCAGTGCTTAGTTCGTGAGCGAACGTAGGTACGTGAGCGAGGATCAGAGAATACTTTCTTATTTAAATGAAAAAACACGATGCGATAGTCTAAACTTTCTAGACACTTACCTCGCAAATGTAGGAGCTATCCGTTGCCTTCCAGTGATACCGCTTTACTTGGGCTTCCCATCTCTTCCTTCGCTCTGGGTCCCAGGGGAAGCGTAAAGAACGAAGCCCTTTACGCGTCGATCCGGTGCACTTGGGAACACAACAGCCCGTCATGTCGACTCGATGCACTTGAAAATCTTGTCATTCATGCGGCTGAACACTGTCCAGCAAGTAGAAGCGTCAGCGAAGCATCCGCGCGCACTGTGTCTCGAACTAAGCACCCGCACCAAGCACTCGCAACCGCTCGCTGTGACTCAAGATGGCGTCGCAGCGAGAAAGCGGCGGCGCGGGTGCGGTCAAAGGATGGCACCACCCTGAACGGTGGCGCTGGCATCGAGGCATCCTAAGAATACAGGAGGAGCGATTGAGAGAAATGGCAGAAAAGCGGTGGGCAAGGAGAGTTTTCAGTTATTTGTACATGAGGAATGTTGATAAAAAATGGAGGAAGCTGACCAGAAAACTGTCAATCAAATATTTGGACTGCAGGAGGGGTGCAAACCAGGAAACAGCGGTTAAGAAAAAGGTTAAGGAAACAGAGAGGGGTCTGTGGAAAACAGGGATGCAGACGAAATCAGCACTGGGAACATACAGAACTTTCAAGAACGAAATTGCCAAAGAAAATATCTACGATAATTCTAGGGGAAGCTCTTTGTTGTTTGAAGCCAGGACGGGAGTATTGCGGACTAAGATTTACCGAGTCAAGTACCAAGGTATAGACACGTTGTGCTGTGCCTGTGGAGAAGAAGAGGAAACGGCTGAACACCTCATACTTTTCTGTAAAGGACTTAACCCTACAGTGCAAAGCAACGGGGCTGATTTTTTTCAAAGCATTGGGGTTTAGGGACAGTGGAGGCAAAATAGACTTTAAGCGGGTGGAAATAACCAAACAGAGGTTATCTGATTGGTGGATAAAATCAAGGCAGGGGTGAAATTTCACCCACCAAGAAGTACAAAATATGTTAATAGTCATCGCTAGGTGGCGTATGCCACCGCCTGGTTTAAAGGGTTTAGCCTCATCCATCCATCCATCTATCCATTCATCCATCCATCCATCCATCCATCCATCCATCCATCCATCAACAGGAAGCTGGCGCCGCGCGCACTGCGAAGCCCAGGAATGCGTGTTTGAATACGTGTTTGATTGCATTCGTGTTTCTTTTCTTTCTTACTTTTTTTAAAATTTAATGCGTAAGCATTTATGTGCCTACCCATCGAGAAAACTGTCCGTGCATCCGTCCGTCCCTCGCGTAAAACGATCGCTTTCAAGATAGAACCAGTGTTGTCAGGTCCGACGAGGTGGCGTAGCCAAAAGCTAGAGAAGTTGTAGCCCAAATGCAGCCAAACACAAACAAAGTGAAAACAATTTCGTAGCCAAATAAAGCCATTTTTATTTGGAGTTTTATTTGTGTATACATTTTCACATTCGACTACAGCAATCCTTTTTTGCACAACCCGTCGTAACAAAATGTCCGTGCCGCCGTGATGGTCGGCCTTTTACATCAACAGCGACATCATGCTTGCACAGAACACTTTTTGGTTGGCCCCTAAGCTCTTAAGTGCCAGCGAATCGCTGCAGAGGGCGAAATCAGTGCTTTTATTTTATGACAGATAGTACTGAGTTATCATTTTTAGTTATTTACAGTAACATTAACTATGCACTCTGCTTTTTAGCGGTCGTGAACACAAAATAATGTTCAGCGTCATCGATCTCTCACGTTATCTGTGCCTACGGCGTAGAAGTTCAGCTGTCTAGCGATCTGCGACGGCGATGTGCTCACGGCTCCTTTTTTGATGAGCTAAAACAAGTCTTTCGCGCTATGATATCTCGTGTTATTTGTCGCATCGTCCTATCTTCTTTTCTCATTCTTTGTTTCTGTTTTTCAATTAGCTTGGGCCGGATTAGCTAGGAGACACACTACCTATATAGTGTCAATTTACATCAACCTGGCCGCCGTCTTAGGTATCTAGCACGCCAAGAACATGCGTTAAAAAAAGGGACAGGCAACAAATGCCACTCACTGTCTGAATCGGTGTAAGGGGAGCTTTAAAAGATTACTGCGCAAACTGGCACACTAGTGTAAAAAGCGCGTAGTCGTTTGCGGCGACGAGCACGTCCCGAACTAACTCGTTCGAAATGGTAAAATCCGCGATGGTGCACAAAGAGGAATGGTAAACAACAAATTGATTACAGTGGTAATGCTGTGAAAACCGGTTAATGGCCAAAAAGCAAACCAAGTTGATGGCTAATAAAGTTTTAGAATGGGGGCCCCAAAGAGCTTGCTGGTGTTTGTGTTAGGGCATGCAGGCATGAAGAGTTTGGAATAGGCATTTTGCGTTTCCCGTAGCATGTTGCGGTTTGCAGCGTCACTACGGCGTCAAAGAAAAGCTTTTATAAATAATAAATAAATATACCCTTTTATGATAAGAAAGGTAATTTAGGCTTTCCTGTTTTCGCCTTAATTACAATTTAAATCTTATTCTATCGCAGCATGCAACTTGTTGCGCTTAGTTGTGAGCACGGTGTAAGAATAAGCAAGAGAGGTGCTGACACTCTCCCCACAACGCGCCGCGATAGCGCAGCCCGCTCGCGTCCAGATTATGTCCGGCTCGGTTACAGCTCGATCGGCGCCGTCGTAGGAGGCGCTGCGTAATGCGGGTCCCAGCCTCGGCAGCAAGGCGCGTGCGGCCGCTGCTGCGTCTACCTTCTTGCTTGTGCGGGCCGCGCTGTTTTGAAGGCACGCTTATTGTTCGCGTGCGTTTCATGAGCTTGTGTTTGGGTATTTTCGCCAAGGGCCCTCGACAAAGACGGCAGTGGCCTTAAATTAAATTATGGTGTTTTACGTGCCGAAACCACGATCTGATTATGAGGCACGCCGTAGTGGGGGGACTCCGGAAATTTGGACCACCTGGGGTTCTTTAACGTGCACTTAAATCTAAGTACAGAGATGTTTTCGCATTTCATCCCCATCGAAATTCTGAGGGGCGTTTGAAATGGCTGGAAAGTGCTTCGGTTCCGAACTGCAATTCTGGATACCGGACTTGTGTGGAGCTTGGGCCTTTATTCAAAGCGCCGTCCGACAGCGGTCATCTAGAGCAGTGGCGCCGTGCAAAATCGGAGGGCAGAGCGAACTCTAATGCCTACCGACCATGTCTGCCCCAACCATTTTTCAGAGGATACGATATCGACGGCATATTACGCGAAACTCGATAAAAGGATTCCCACCTTATTTCCGAACTGTCCAAAGAACCTCACACGGTCAAATAAACCTCGAAAGCCGCTGCGGAAAAGAGAACCCCCTGTGTGCCACAGCAGTTTGTGCAAATTTTGCGGCATGTACAAGATATTGTAACGAATGATACAAGGTCTTCTGAGATAACTATTTATTGGGGCGAACTTGTGCCCGGCAAGTAAATAAATTAAATAGCTGCAGCGTTCCAAGCAGGAGATCAAGAAGCCTTCTTTTCCTCGAGCGACGCTTCCTTTCCTCCTCTTTTGGCGACGGTCACATATCTCCCAGTGCGTGCGGCGAATGCACGTGCCATTACGTCTTCGTCTTTGTTCTTCTAATACGCCGCTGTCCTCTTCGAGGGTGCACGAACCTGCGCGCGTTATTTAAAGACGGTTTTTGTCTTGTGTCATTATTCCCCTCCAAGAACGCATCGTCCCGATGCGTAAAGTGGCGAAACTGTTGACAAGCTGTTGACCGCACTAAAATGGTATATGGCACTGAGTAGAGGTGTTTGGTAGAACATTCACTGCCTGTCATAATATGGCTTCATTCTGACCACATGCACAGTTTCTGTGCGACGTCGGCATCGTGATGAGGTCACTTGTCCTTCCGGCGTAACTTCGTAGTTAAGGGACTAATATGCGGCGAAGTACTCTGTAAGGGCCGAAATAACGGCGCAGAAGCTTTTCGGACAGGCCGCGCGTCCGTACGGGAGTCCACACCCATACTCTGTCACCTGGTGCATACTCGACTTCTCTTCGCCGCAAGTTGTACCGGTCGGCGTCATGCGCTGTCTTTGTTGAATGCGGTGTCGCGCCAGCTGGCGTGCTTCTTCGGCCCTCTGTATAATTCGCCGATTTCAGGGTTTTGTTCTGCACTATCGTTTACCGGCAGCATTGCATCTAAGGGTGTGGTAACTGTTCGGCCCAAAAACAAGCTGAAATGGCGTCACTTGAGTGGTCTCTTGCAATGCGGTATTGTAAGCGAATGTTGCATATGGTAGTATCTTGTCCCATGTACGGTGCTCTAAGTCCTACGTAAATTGACAACATATCGGTCAGCGTCCTGTTCAGTCGCTCGGTCAACCCATTTGTTGAGGGTGATAGGCAGTTGTTTTCCTGTGGCTGGTATGAGTTAGTTGCATAATGGAGTGCGTCAAATCCGCTGTGAACGCAGTTCCTCGGTCCGTGATAATAACTGCAGGGGCACCATGTCGTAGTACCACGTTTGGTGACAAAGAATTCAGCTACTTCAATGGCTGTTGCACTGATTAGAGAGGCTGTCTCGGCATATCGGGTTAGGTAATCAGTCGCTACTACAATCCATCGTTTCCCTGATGACGATGTCGGAAAATGGACCAAGCAAGTCCATTCCTACTTGTTCGAACGGGGCTTCTGGGGGTTCTATTGGTTGAAGGAGGCCTGCAGGTTTTAATGGAGGCGTTTTGCGTCTTTGGCAATCCCGACACGTTCTCACATAATGCTGCACCGAACTCAATAGCTTTGGCCAGTAGTACTTAGCATGAATTCGAGCGAATGTCCTACTCACTCCGAGGTGTCCTGCGGATGGTCATCGTGACAGGCTTCCAAGATTTCGGATTGCAAGGATGAAGGAACGACGAGTAAGAATTTCTCTCTGCTGTGCTCAAAATTTCTTTTGTAGAGGACGTTATTTCTCATCACATACGATGATAATCCCCGTTTGAAAACTCGCGGAACATGGACGGGGTGTCCTTCCAGGTACCTGATGAGTAGAAGCATCTCGGCGTCAGACTGTTGATGTTTGGCCATCTCAGACGTGGTTACGGCTCCAAGAAACGGAAAGTTGTGTCCATCTTCCACAGGAGCAGACTCGACCGGAGCACGTGACAAGCAATCAGCATCACTGTGCTTGCGACCAGATCTATGCACGACCGTTATGTCGTATTCCTGCAGCCTCAGGCTCCATCTAGCAAGTCGCCCAGAAGGATCCTTCAGGTTTGCAAGCCAGCACAACGAATGATGGTCGCTGATTGCTCGGAACGGCCTACCGTATAAGTATGGTCGGAATTTTCCTATGGCCCATATTACTGCGAGACATTCCTTTTCCGTAGCAGAGTAGTTAGTTTCAGCCTTCGAAAGAGTGCGGCTAGCGTATGCAATCACTCTTTCCTCTCCGTTTTGCCACTGAACGAGGACGGCACCAAGCCCGAAATTGCTTGCGTCCGTGTGGATGTCTGTTTCCGCTTCTTCATCAAAGTGCGCAAGAACCGGGTGGTCTTGAAGTCGGCGTCGGAGCTCATTGAATGCATCTTCTTGTTCACTTAGCCAAATGAAAGGTACATCTTCTTTAGTCAATCGCGTTAACGGCTCGGCAATCTTCGAAAAATTTTTGACGAAACGTCTATAATAGGCACAAAGTCCTAAAAATCGCCTCACGGCCTTTTTATCCGTTGGTCTAGGAAACTTTTCTACTGCTGCAGTTTTCTCAGGGTCAGGACGGATGCCTTCAGAACTAATCACATGGCCGAGGAAAAGGAGCTCATGGAAGCCGAAGTGACATTTTTGTGGCTTTATCGTCAGCCCTGCTGAACTAATAGCGTTGAGCACAGTCCGCAGTCGTTCCACATGCTGATCAAAGGTGGTAGAAAAAATCACGACATCGTCAAGATAAACAAGACAGGACTGCCACTTTAACCCGGATAGTACAGTGTCCATCATCCGCTGAAATGTGGCAGGTGCGGAACAGAGGCCGAACGGAAGTACCTTGAATTCGTATAACCCGTCTGGTGTGACGAACGCTGTCTTCTCACGATCTCTTTCGTCCACTTCTATCTGCCAGTATCCACTTTTGAGGTCGAGAGAGGAAAAGAATTTCGCATCCCGTAGTCTATCAAGGGTGTCGTCGATCCGCGGAAGTGGATAAACATCCCGCTTTGTGACGACGTTCAACTTCCGGTAATCCACGCAGAAACGCAAGGTCTGATCCTTTTTCTTTACTAGCACCACGGCGAAGCCCACGGGCTTGTCGACGGTTGAATTACGTCGTCTCTCAGCATTTCTTGAACTTGGTTTCTGATGACCTCTCTCTCTTTCGGTGCCACCTCGGTAGGGATGCTGGCAAATAGGCCTGACAGCTTCGTCGACAATGATACGGTGTTTGGCGATGGATGTTCTCTGGACTTTGGATGACGTTGAGAAACACGTGGCGAATTCTCGTATAAGGCTTTCTATTTGCTGCTTCTGGATCGGTGATAGTGCTGCTTCGATCTTGATGGATGCGAGTATGGAGTCGACGTTGTCAGACTTGAGTGGTGCAGCCTCGGAAGGGTTCAAATCCATAATCTGGACATAATCATTAAGGCGGGCAATGACAGTTCCCTTCGCAATATGCTGGACTTCATTTCCAAAGTTAGTGACAAAGACATTAGAACACCCACCACGCAGCCGAACAAGACCTCTGGCCATACAGATCCCTTTTTCGAGTAAGAGGCCAATGTTACTGTCTGCTATTCCTTCATAGTCGGTGAACACGTTGCTTCTTACGGCGACAGCTATGCTGGATCTTGGGGTATCGTGACGTCGTCGTCTATAATCTGGAGCACATCGAATTGTTCTTCACACTCGAACGTAGCGATGGCGTGCTTCGTTGAGAACGACACACAAGATTTCTGCAAGTTGATTACTGCACCGTTCGCCTGCAAAAAGTCCATTCCAATAATTAAATCCCACGAGCATTCTGACAGCACAATGAAAGTAGCGACGTATGTGAAGCCACGTATGCCAATTCTAGAAGTGCACCTGCCCACCGGGTCGATAAGGTGTCCTCCGGCTGTTCGAATTTGCGGTCCTCTCCAAGCAGTCAGCACTTTCTTTAGTCTTCTGGCAAGTTCTTTACTCATCACTGAATGGTCTGCGCCTGTGTCTATTAAAGCAGTAATTTCGTAGCCGTCCACAACCACACACAAATCGGAAGTAACGTCACTGTTTCCGCAACTGCTCTCGCGTCTGTCGTTAGATTTCGGAGTCAGCGCTGGAGGCTCTGTTCTTGCGTCGACAGCGGCCTTACCTCCACAGGTCGCCGGTATTAGTTTTCCCGACGCGGGCTTTGGGAACTTCGCCTCGGGAAGCTGGAGGATGGACGCGGACTCGGTGATCGATACCGCAGTGGTACTGTTGACCGAGGTTGGTGTTGCTGTGAAGTATGAGGGCTTTGGCGCGTCGACAAATACTCCCGGATTTCAAAAGGGCGCTCGCCGTTTCTTAAGGAGCGTTTACGGAAAAAACCCCGAAGTCCCGCTCTGCGGTACTCGCACATCCGGTAGAGATGACCAGCTTCCCCGCAGTGGTAGCACAGTGGGATTCGATCAGGAGTGCGCCATATGTCAGCCTTCCGCAATCTCGTATCAGGCGGAGGTGGCGTGAACTGACGTTCGGGTACATGGGTAGGTGCCGTGACGAAAGTACGTCCAGGCGTTCCTCTGAGTACCTCGGCGTACGATACTGTCGGCCGTACCATTGGTGACGCTTGTGGCTGTGCTTGTGGGTGCTGTTCGCGGACTGCTTGTCTCACTTCTTCACGAACCACTTCTGCCAATGAAGAGACCGCTGTAGGGCCATTGTTCATCTGTTGCCTCTGGAGCTCTTCTCGAACCACAGACCTTACGAGTTCTCGTAAGACATCGACGCCGTTCCCGAACACCGTTGATATGGCGTCCACAGATGCGACATTCATATCGCGGTTGTAGAGCCTCGCTCGCTGTTGGAGTGTCCTCTCCATAGTTGTCGCCTCGGCGCGGAATTCGGCAACGGTGCGTGGAGGGCTTCGAACCAAACCGGCAAAAAGCTCCTGCTTCACACCGCGCATCAGATGCCGAAGCTTCTTGTCCTCGCTCATGCTCGGATCGGCCCGGCGAAATAAGCGGGACATATCTTCAACATACATTGCCACGCTTTCGTTGTTTCGTTGGCTTCTTGCTCGCAAAGCGGCTTCAGCTCTTTCTCGGCGGTCTGTGCTCGAATACGTAGCCAACAGCTCCCGTCGGAAGTCATCCCACGACCGGAGGGCAGCTTCATGGTTTTCAAACCACGTTCGTGCAGAGTCTTGCAACGCGAAATAAACGTTGCGGCGCTTCCGGTCTTCGTTCCATCCATTGTAGTCCGCCACACGCTCAAAGCCTTCTAACCAGTCCTCGGCGTCTTCAAAAGTGTCGCCGTGGAAAGGCTTAGGCGTCATCGGCTGATCAACGACGACGTGTGTTGAGGCGGTCTGGGATGTCATTTCGGTATTGGCTGCTGCTGCTATTCTAGTTGGCTCCGGTAAAAGAGAAAACTCGGGTCGCTCACCACGTAGGCGACGGCTCGTGCGCTGGTGGACAGGCGTGAGCTCGTTGGGTCCGAGTTGGCGTGGCTCCGGGCTGCTTTCTTCAACTCGAATGGGGCTGGAAATCATACCCCGCACCTCCACCAGAATTGTAACGAATGATACAAGGTCTTCTGAGATAACTATTTATTGGGGCGAACTTGTGCCCGGCAAGTAAATAAATTAAATAGCTGCAGCGTTCCAAGCAGGAGATCAAGAAGCCTTCTTTTCCTCGAGCGACGCTTCACTTCCTCCTCTTTTGGCGACGGTCACATATCTCCCAGTGCGTGCGGCGAATGCACGTGCCATTACGTCTTCGTCTTTGTTCTTCTAATACGCCGCTGTCCTCTTCGAGGGTGCACGAACCTGCGCGCGTTATTTAAAGACGGTTTTTGTCTTGTGTCAATATATACTGGGTGGTTTAACTATCATGCACCAAGATTTAAAAATATGCAATTGTCACGTAGCTGCACAGAACCAAGGTAATGTTGTCTGCCGTCGCTTGGAGATACTCCGGTTATTTTTTTTGTATTCCACCTAATTACACAATAATTTTCACAATTGATTAATCAACTTTTCTAATGCTATCATTGGATAAAAAGTGTGAACGAGAGAATTGTACAGCAGCGTGGAAAACTCCCAATGTAGATTTCTGTTGCTCAATACGTGATACATAAAAGTGTTTTCCGAACGTGAAAGAAACCCGCGAATACACGCAAAATTGCTGCGCGAATGGCCGCTCGAGGCACTTTGCGTGTATTCGGAGGCTTCTTTCACGCTCGGAAAAACACTTCTACGTAGCGCGTATTGAGCAATAGAAAGCTGTGTCGGGAGTCTTTCATGTTGCTCTACAATTTTCTCATTGACACTTTTAATTTAATTATAACATTTGAGAAGTTGAATCAATAGATAAGACTAATTATGTAATTAGGTGGAATGTAAAAAATAATTGAGTATCTCTAAGGGACGGCAACATTACTACGGTTCTGTCCAGCTATGTGACATTGCATATTTTTTTATCTTTGTGCACCCTGTATAATACTGCTGTTTTCTGTGAAGATGTGTGCCTGATTTTCAAATTTGTTCCATCCTGGCTACTGAATTTTTTTACAACACGCGTGCGGTGTATATTACACGCTTGCATGTTTTTATTCAACATTTTCCCATGGTGGGAGTGTATGAGAGCGTAAGCTTCTGGGATGGTTATCCTCTATTAAAATTATCGAGCTGCTTCATGCATAATTGTTGTCGTATTGTGTCTTTGCAAAAAAAAGGTTTATGGGATTATTGTGTGGTGGGTGTAAGTGTATTTGTGGACAGGCTGCTTCATGCATTGTCCAACACGCTTATATTGACAGTTTGTCATAAGCAATTTCGGAAAAAAGAAAGTCACCTCCTTTTTTTACATCTTGCCGGAACCACTCAGTCCTGAATGGACGAAAGCCAAATGAATAATATGCATGGTCTACGTTAAGGGGAATTGGAATAAAAAAGGCATTTGCTCAGGTTTTCATCAGTAAACTGCATTAGTGATGCTCTAATCCAAGATAGACGCCTGCCTTCGTCCCGCCTAATAAATTCCCATTTGAAAGAGTTTTTACATAGCTGATGTGCATTCTCATCTTAAGTTCTAGCCATGAACAGCCACTTTGCTCTAGCGCGTTGCATATCGCAAGCTTGCGCCGTTTCATTTCTTAATTTATATCGCGACCACACTGAATTCGGGCAACGATGATTGAATGGTTTTCTGAGTGTGAATGGAAGCAGCGATAAGCATGAAATACATTTTCCGGTGCAGTCACTATTTTCTTCTGATCGAGGGGTAGCCACGTGGGCTAACACTGTCATTTTTTGTGCTTGAATGAACGGCTAGACTGGAAGAAAGAAATTGTGCGCGCGAGGGTAACTTCAGTGTGCTTTGAGTGCTGCCCGATAGATCCGTGTTCACGTCATTCATGCCCTGCACAAGGAACCTTCATGTTACGAAGCATTAAGCCTGGTATTATTATCCTTTAATCTGAAATAACGAATTCGTGCACGCACACACGCACAGCCACGCGGCCCGCTCAGCCAGCTAAAACACAGCCTTTGAGATTTGCTTTACCCGATCAGAGCCACCTCTGGAGCGTGGATTAGGGCGCCACTTATAGCCCAAACACAGCCAAGTCGCAGATTTTCAGTAGCCCAAATATAGCCACATAGCCAACTCGTCCAAGTCGACGCCAAAAAATATTTCGTTGCCCAATTTGGCTATATATAGCCAAACCTGGCAACACTGGATAGAACCCGCAGCAGCAAGTGACTTTATCTTCGTGTTGCCTGGCGCTTCAACGTAAACTTCGAAGCGGCGAAAAGGGCGCGCGGAGTTATCAGCAGTCGGCACTGACTGTCCGCTTCACAAATCGCTTTCAAGATACGCTCCGCGCGACGGTGCCATAGTACGTTTGATCTGTCCGTGCTGCCGCCTGAGTCTTTTGATCACGGTTCATAATGGTTCGACATGGATAGACAAGGAGCTAAACAGCGCTAACAGCTTATGATGATCCGAACGTCATCAGCGCACATGGCGCAGCCACCTGCAGTACTTTGCTTGCGTTATCAATGCACCTTGCACCGCCTTCCGCACCAGTTGGTGTCTCCGCAGCGCTATCGTTTGTACTGGCCGGATCAAGTGTCATAACACTGATGTTAACACCGGGCTGCGTGGAGATGAGCAAGTCGCATAATGCTTATGCATACTTAGACAACTCCCGGAGAAGTTTGTGTAACTGTTTTTTTTTTCGGCTTTTGCAAGCACGTGTTCCGCATGCCTCAGTATGTCTTACTGTTGTGTACCATTGTGCAAATCGAACCTCTGCAACTATGCATTCAATGTTGCTGATCGGAACGACGCAGTTAAACATTTCGTAAAGAAGCCCCTTTCCCGAAAGTACGCAAAACAGTGAAAGTGGCATACGCTCCTATGACATGCAGGAGTTTGCCTCCGCAATAAATGCTTGCAGTTCCACCGTTGAAATAGTCCAGTCAATGTAAACCATGACTCGCAAAACATGAACCGCTCTATCTGCGCAGTCTACATGCAGCAGTGGTGCACCGACGAGGGGGTGTTGTAACCCCCCCCCCCCTCCACGCGTCCAGCCCCACCAGTCCAACGTGCTCTGTTCACATTGTCATTACAATTCGGGAGGTGGCTTGAGGTCGAATTTTCCTGATTAACAGAAACACTGCATCACTGTCTGGTATTTATTCATTCACTCTTAAATTACTTTGAGTAAAACGCTGAACAAATAAACATCGTCATCATCCTTGGTGTCATTATATTATAATTACTAGGCATTTTATTTGCTGTTGCATTCCTCTGGCTAAAGCAAGGAAATTGCATATTATGCAAAAGTGCTTGCACCCCCCCGCCTCCTGGCCGAGATCCTGGGTGCGCTACTGGCATGCAGGTTGTGCAGAGCCTCACGTTACATAATTGACATCACGGACAGCAGGGCGCATTTTTCACCCGTATCGCATTAGGTAGTTATGAGTCCACACTACGGCTTTAGATTTGAATAACAGTATCTGTTCGCTCACATAGGCCAGTGTTGAAGAAAGCGCTCGGCAGAACGCGCTCTTTTTGTACCGTCACGATTTAATTGCTTTAAGCTCTCCAATGATGGCCTCAGACGGCACAGCTGCCCATTTTCTGGCGCCAACTGTGGCTTTCTTTCGGTGGCAACAAATGTAATTCTCAAAAACTTTACGTAGGGAACGCAGTATGACGCACCGCTTTGGAAGCAGTCTAACGACATTACGTGCTATTTAGCGCATGTACTACCGGCTTGCGTGTAGTCTGCTACACAAGTAGACGGTAGCAAGCACCGGGTCTCTGTCAGCGCGCTAGCTTTCAGCATTACCTGCTGGCAAACACTGCTTTCAAAAATCGATTCTTAGACAAGAGAACATAATGGTGGCAGAACAATTTTCACGCATTGGATTTCAATTGGTGCGCGCTCTCATATCGGCGCAGCAGACGACGCGCAATCACATCGAACACCAATAGCAGCGAACGACATACGTCTCTAAAGTGGGCAGGTTGCCCAGAGCGACAAGTGCTTCAGGGTTTCCGTTTACAAAAGTTTTGATTGTACTTCAAACAACGCGAATAGCGTCTTAAACTTAAGAGCTGCGAGTTCAGCCACGGCCAGCGTTTCCATGAGCAAGGGCGTGACGGTGATCCTACTCCGGCGGCGGCGCGTGGCGGCTAAAAGCCGTACTAGGGCCGACGGCCGGTTCCCTTTGTTCTCGCTCCTTTTCCCAGGCACAGAACGACAGAGGAGGCGCTGGTTAGGGTTGGGGGGAAGAGCTGAGTTGACCTGGCAAGCCCGAACCATGTGGTAGGTGTCAACCGCCTCCCCACAGTATTGAAACTTGCCAGAGAAGGAAGAATCGAAATGTTGTAAGATTACCGGGCACAGTAAGGTGTTAGTGAAAAGTCGGAACAAGATGCGTTCATTAGCCTTGCCCAGCCCCTTTGCAGGAGTTGGTTATTGGCAGTGCCTGCCCTTGTAATAGGTCGTGCTGTCTTCGAATGTAAGAAAATAGTTGATTCGGGTGCCAGGTACTCAGGTTCTTAGTGGGACGCCCGGTGGATGAGTGCTCCGGCCGCCGTGTTCGCGGCTTCATTCCCCATTAGGTCCTGGTGGCCCGGAGTCCAGGGGGGGGGGGGGTATTTAGTAAGAGTCCACCTAGTGGGCTGTCCACTTCGGCTGTCGCCATTGGCTGCAGCTTCACGAGCGCGAAGGTGCTAGCCAGTCTCATTCGCGCTCGTTAGGCGGCAGCCAATGGCGACAGCCGAAGTGGACAGTTCACTAGGTGGACTCTTACAGAATACCCCCTCATACTTGGCAACGGGGGTAGGATTGATTCCCCCGTTGCTATAGTTCTGCAATATTCGTCCCGCTAGCGAGGTGCCCCAACCAGCTTCATTATTTCGACAAACACCACGCGAATCGGCTATGATTTATTGAGATAGGGGATCAGAGGCAGCTAGGACGATAGCTACTTCTTGAGCTTGGGTTGAGCCCCTGGCTTGCTTTTCCTCGTAGATGACCGCTGCCGTATACCAGCCCCTACGGCATGGACCGGCCACCTCCACGTAGAAAACTCTGTGTTTGTTGCCATAGTGGTGTAGCAAGGCATCCGCTCTCGCCTGGCGACGACCACTATGGTCGTCCCTATCCATCTTTGTGGGGAGGAGTCGAACTCTGACGACGCGTCTCCAGAGTTCGGCCACTCGGACTCGCGCCTGAATATGAAAGTCGTGTTTTCAAGTGGAGCCGGCCCAGCAAATGCCATCCCGACTTTGTTTGAGCTAGACGTGTGTATTGGTTGATGAGGTGGGCTTCCTTGAGCTCCTAAAAGGTGTTCAGCACTTCCAAAGCGAGAAGTCTTGCGTTAGAAGTTGTGACAGGGAGGTCAAGGGCCCTCTTCATCACTTTGTGGAGGATAACCTCGACTTTGTCTTCATCATGCTTCCGCAGATGGAGATAGGTGACTAAATATAGAATTCGGCTGGTTACGATTGCATGAGCTAGCCGCACAACGTCCTTGCTTCGTAATCCCCCTCTAACATACCTAATATAGGCTGATGATGATGACGATAATTGCTATCGCAATAAGAACAACGCTTAACCTTGCACTAGGCCGCGCAACGCTTGAAACAAAGAAGCTGGGCGATCGTAGCTCAGCATTTTCCGGAAGTGCGCGCGAACTTTCCATCTTATTACTCATGATGATGATAATTTCTTTTCGCGCGACTCGGACTTACGGCCATCGCTGCCCGTTGCATAGGTAATGCGAGCGTAGGTAATGCGAGCCAAAGCCATGCGCTTCGACAGCTTGCACAATACGGACGTGAGTGAGATGGGGCGCAGGTGCGTCAAACGGTCAGGTGTCTTTCGAGGCTTAGGAATAGGCACCCCTACCGGATGTTTCCACTCGTCGGGCAGTACGCCTGTCGTCCACACATCGTTGATCAGCATCAGATCATCATCCAGATTCTTGTCATCTAGATGGTTCGCATAAATGCATGCTGTGAAAGCGTGGGTCTATAGCCTAGTGGTTACGACGCTCACCTTGGGACCGGGGGCTCGCGGGCTCGAATCCCGCCATGACAAGAAAGTTTATTTTCTTTTATTTCTTGTTAGTTTATTGAAACGAACCACGAGCCACAAATTACGGCTGGCTTAATAAACAGCTTCGCTGTTCAAACTATCATCATCAGCATTGTCTTGAGCGTCGTCGTCTTCCACAGCTGGCTCGTTGGCGTCCCTGGGTTTACGCTCGTGCTCGGCACGTGCTCATGCCACTGCTTCCGCGTTCGTTGTCGTCGTTTGCTTCCACAGCTGGCTGCATTGCCGCTCATCATTCCTGCGTAGAATTTCACTTCTGTCGTCGTAACGGGAAGGCCGCGTTTACGGGGTATGAACCATTGCTTAGGTGGTATGAGTCATTCATCCTCTTACGTAATGGACCGACCGATAGACAGACAGATGGATGGGACGGACAGTTAGATATCTATATAGATAGACAGATAGATTCAGAACGCCAAAGAATTATTTGCATTAAAAGAAGCGGGTAAGCAACTGTACGCGAGAAAATTACAACCTTCAAGTCTTTTACCATGATACGAGCACACTACAGTAAGAGATGTCGGCATAGTTGGTGCTTGCTTAAAGACATAATGGGGCGCATAACTGACAACCTGTTGCGTGTTAACTGTTTTATTTTATCCGCGCAGTGGGAACATCGGCAATTTGGTTTCGCTGTGAAAAGAAAAGCCCCCCCCCCCTCCCCCCTTCGACTAACTCCACCGTCTACTGTGAAGATATCGGCTTGTCATTCTCACGCAGTTGTTAAGATAGAGGGTTTCGATGACAATGCCTATGTTAGTCTGCCGAATCAACATTTGAAGTAGGGTAACGACTTAGCAATAATTCACTCTCGTTAGGCCATTACGTCTTTATTTTTTTCCACGTTCATACACCCTGATATTATAATTATCGGGAATCATTGAATCCGCATGTATATAAACGCCATCAACAAAAACTGTTCAGAATAGTGTTTGCCTGAGCTCGTTGGTTGCACATAGCACAAATGGTTTCTAGCAGAACGCACTGACACGGACAGAAAGGGACGGCGATACACGCTGCACTAGTAACTGAATGCACTGTTTAGAAGTTCAGAGAAAGCGCGGATAATGAGATCAGTTTTCGGCAGCTTACGCATGTACACTAGGTTTGTGTGAGCCCGTCAGTTTCACGTTGCAGCGTTACCTTTGCTGTGTGCAGATAATTATAGCGCATTCGAGTTCCTAACGAGCAGCCATTGTATTCGCAGCCAATTCCCCGTGGACTTGCTTATCGCGCGCACCCACCTAGATCTGCCTGACGACCATCGCGATGACTGCCGCATTACAGGCCCTACCATCTACAAGCACCCGTACGCAGCCTACCAGCTGTCCATGGTGAGCGCTTCTTCAAGTATTCAATCAATCATTCTATTTCAGCATCAAAGATAATCAATGACACTTGGTGGGTACAGACAAAAAGCCATTAATCAGGCTTGACCGGGTCTGTACCCCCGGGCTTCGCAAACAAGGCACATGATATTATACAGTACAGAAGTACAAACGAACCAATCTGGATAATATACAGAAGATAGTTGTTTTCACTCAAAGGTCATAGATGCGCTAGTTAGGTCGCAAATACTAAAAGCACTGATACTGGGATCTTTATACAAATACAAACAAGATAAGAGCGTGTTACATGTGAAGATGTGAATTATTAGTAGCACGTGTAACTGGTATTTTAACATTTGAGTGCCGTAGTTTGTTCGTGTTCTACGCACCCTCAAGATTTCGCGTACCCTCAGGGTGCGCATATGCTCAGCCAGACTTAACCCAGACAATTCAGTAAAAAACGTGTCGTTGTTTTTCGTAGCCAATGTATAGCGTTTCTGTAACATTGAAATGTAAACCTCATTCACTGGTAATAGATTCAGAGTCTTAAAAATTGGTTCAGTATGTGCGTCGTGTGCAGCATGAACAATGTTTCGAAGTGCTTTCTTGTGGAGTTTGTGTAGTTTCTCAGTGTTGGTGGTGAGCGAATCACCGAATACGTGACACCCGTCTTTGATAACCAACCTTAACACTCCCAATTGCACACAGGCACTTGAAATCAATGCATTCCAGCGAGACTGAGTTCTCTGCAAGCGTACGCGAGCAATTGCTCTCCGTGGCCCTGCGACCGTCCTGTGTCTCGTTGGTCACGCCCTGTGCATGCCATGGTGGGTTTTTAGGGCGAAGCACCTTAGGGCGGAGCCTTGTCCCTCGTAGTTGTCCGTTGTCCGTAGCTCTAGTTTGCATGTATATTGTGTATACCAGAGCATGTACATGTGTACAGATGTACTGCACACATGTACAGTATATATATGTATAAGTATATATATATATATATACATACATATAGATATATGTATACATGTATATATATATACATATATATGTACAGTATATCTACGCCAAGCTCCGGTTCCGGCTCCGCTTCCGGTTCCGGAAGTCGGAACCGGAGGCCGGCTTCCGGCTTCCGTTTTGCCCCAATGATCCCCCAGTGCTTCACCCACTCATCATCATTGACTTCGTGGATATGCGGTGTTCTTTTATTTCTCTATTCCACGTGGAGCGTTACGATGCGTGCAGAATCTTCGTAACGCTTCTTTATGAAGCTCCTTCGTTCAAGTGACCTTGTTGAATGCATGCACCACACCCCATTATTCTTTTTTGTGTGTGTGCGTGCGTATTTGCAATAGCAATAATCAAACGTCGCCGAAGATGGTCGCTCATGACAGAGATGTGCGGGCCGGTATCAATCAAAGCCATTACAAGGACACCATCCACATACACCTGAAGTAAATTTCTATCCGTCGGCAGGGTGAGCAGAGGAATTTCAGTGCGGGTCAATGTAGCAGCGTCACCCCTCGGAGCTGCAGCCGTCAGGTTTCTGACGAGCGCCGGTACATGGGCGACGGAGAACGGCGAAGAGTAGCTGGGCGAGGCAGGGGCCGTCGAGGAGAAGGCGAACGACTCTACCGTGTAGGTGGCGAGGCCTCAGCACGGTGGTAAGGCTCTGAGTTCTTCCGGCGGCGGGCGACTACGTGGTGAGCGATGGACTGGTTGGAATGCAGATCGAAATGAGGGTGTCCAGGTGTTGCGGCAGTGACGAGAAATATGGCCAACACGTCGGCAGTTGAAGCAAATAGGCCTGTCATCTGGTGTTCGCCATTCCATTGGGTTACGATAGGGCCGTGAGTGGTACTGCCAGGACAGTAGTAGTAAAGACATCGGATCGGTTGATGGAGCAAACGGAGGGAACACCAAGGTTCGCCAGTTCTTCGTGAACGAGAGACTGGATGAGGGAAACCGTCGGTCGAAAATCGTTCGGGGCATACGTCTGGGAGTTAACCGGTGATGCGGCCTCTATTTTTCGGCGAACGATGCGCGCAATGCTCTCGGACGTCGTCGACTGAGGCGCGTAATGGTCTTCGCACGATGATGTAGCGGCTGTATTTGGAAGACGGGTATACTGATGGACAATTCGACGGCCTTTAGCTTCTTCGAAACGTCTGCATTCACTTATGTCGTCGATGCTGGTGCAGTTCTTGTACACGCGCAGGTTAAAGGCGTCGTCAGCTATGCCCTTCAGCACATGGTTCACCTTTTCATCTTCCGGCATTCGCTCATCCACCTTGTGGCAAAGGGCAAGAACGTCCTGTATATACGTCACGTATGACTCGGTTTACGCCTGAGCGAGTGTTCCGAGTTCTCTCTTCGCGGCTCGTTGTCGCCCAACTGTCCTCCCTAAAAGGTCGCAGAGCTTTTCTTGCATTGCTCCCAACTCGTTAGCTCCTCTTCGTGTGTATGAAACCAGACCGTTGCCGTGCCTTTCAAGCAGAAGGTTAGATTGGCTAACATAACGGCCTGGTCCCACCTGTTACTTTCGCTGACACGCTCGTACAGCCGGAGCCAATCTTCGACGTCCAGGTTGTAGGTACCCGTAAACGTGCCCGGGTCGCGGGGCTGAGGCAAGATTACGATTGGCATGGTGGGCACCGTTGTGGTCGCCGTTGTTGTAGCCTCTTCGTCAGTCGACATGGTGGTAACGGCCAGGCTACGTCCGCTTCGGAGCTCTGTCTCGCATGAGATGTACCCCGCACCTCCACCAAAATGTGACACAAGGATTAAAGTAACAGCGCCTGCAGCAAAGACTGGTCTTTATGTAGATGTGTGATTCCCTATTTCTGTGTTCAGGAAACCTGTGAAAGAAACGCTTCTGAGCTGGGTACTTGCTATGTTGGTAAAAGAATAAAGTGAATGGCTGTAAAAGAGAAAAACGCCTAGTGGTTACGACGCTTGCCTTGGAACCGTGATTACGCGGGCTCGAATCCCGCCTCCGTAAGAAAGTTTATTTTCTTCTATATCTTTCTGCATTGCTGATGGTGATAGTTGCTTGATACGGACCACATATTTTAACCACTGTTAAAAACGAAGCTTGGCCCGACAGGCGAAGCTTAGATTTACAGCGTGTCTATTAGGCACCCGTTCCTGCGTTGAGCGTGGGCGTAACCGCCAGAACGAAAGAGCCCACCGAAAGATGAAAACAAAAAGCGAACATGGAGTGCAGTGGAGCATGAAAGACAGCGATAGCTAACAGAGCACGAGGAGTAAAGCGGAGAAAGAGAGTATGGCGAAATGGTGAGAAGGAAAGCGGAGCGCTGCACGAGATGTGCTCCACGACCCCAATAGTTGCGTGTGCCGTCACCCGGTCGCCGATGACCTCATTACTAAGGCACGCAGCGAGTGAGTCTACCGATACCATATAGACCCTTGTCACGGTAATTCCGTAGGCGCCGTCATGCTTGATCACGTGTTGACGCCTCCATTGCTTGCCTTAGCTGCCTCCGTGTTTACAATGGATGTGCAAGATGGCCCGGTGCCGCTCAGTAAACCTCTTTCGGCGGATATTGTAGACGTTGATTGGATGGCTGATACGAAGCTTTGGCCACAGCTTCAGAAGACATGTAGGCACCCTCAGAGCTCATTACGGCTTGTCCAAACGGCGCGGCGGCAGATGCGTTACGATGCTTCTAAGAAAAATGGGGCTAGAAATTTATTCCAATCTGTGCAAACTTTCTGCTTGTGAATTAAATCAATGTTCTTTATTTCGCAAACAATTTGAAGCAGCGGCTTGTCATGTTTCTGAATCAGTAATGTGCCTCAGTGAGGTCTCCATCTGATTTTTCATTTTCTGCCTAATCACTCACGGGTGTGCTCAGTTCCGATAAATTTATTTTTGGTGCGCATATGGCTTGAAACGTAGATGTTCTGTACGTTGTAATATTGTCACAAAAGTGCGCTAAATCAAAGCGCGCGCCGCGTGTCACGCAAGCCAGCGAAAGAGCACGTCGGCCCTGCGACAGCTTCGACAAAGGGAGAGAGCGCATACGCCACAGAGAGCCGACACGATCAACGGAGTTTAGAAGCTTCGACAAGATACGCGAAGGTTAAGAGGAGAGAGGGAGGGCGCGCGCCGAAACACCCTCTCAGACCGACTCACGGCGAACCCAGAGAGAGAGAGGAGTGCGGCAGCCCGAGCGTGCGCCAACGGATGAGTAAGCACCCTCCTCGAGACTTCGGCGGCTGCGGCCGTAAACGCGAGAAAAGTCGAAGATTTCCAGGCATTGTTCATACTACGGGATCACGACTCCGTCATAAGGTTCGAGTAGCGCCGGCAAAGGCGATAAGAGCGTTGTGCGCATTAGAAGGGGGTTCATACCGCGCCGGTGAAGAGATGTGACGGGAAGACTGTCTGTCTGAGGAAGAAGGGATTCGCCGGCGAGCTGGTCGACGCGTTCCTCGAGCGTCGGTATTTCCAGAGAACTTCCTTCTTCTAGATTTGTCTCAAGCTACGCCGAGATCGTCCGGCTCAAGACCAGCACGGGTGAATACGAGTGGGCACTTTGTGTTCCTATTTATTCTGTGCTGTATGTGTTGGACTCTTAGTGCTTGTCGTTAATTAATTTCCTGTGTTTTGTTAACACCCATCTATATTGCATTCTGATGTGTCTAGCCGAAGTGTGTATGTGTGTATGTAACTGCTTTATTTGAAGAATATATTTTGTTGGGCCACAACCGGCATTCACTGGCGCACCAGAGGGTCCCTTACTAATTGTACTTGCTTTTGTGCGGTTATTTTCGGAAGTTGATAAGTTGGCTTTGGAATTTGGCCCGGCGTTGACACCTCGTTATCGGGGTGTGTGGCAATATTTGTGGCGTCCGCGACAGCATCTTTCTGGTGCAAATTGTGTGTCCATAGTAGGAAGAAAGAGCCTAGATTCGTTTACATTGCCATCATAAACAATTTTAAGTGTTGCACCACGTTTCTGTAACTTGTGTTCGATAGTTGAAATCTAGGCAGATGTTTTTTTTTTTGCGCGCGGTTTGATTTTTGCAATGCATCATGGATCTCGAGAAATTAGTTGCCCTCGGTGAGAAGATGGGTCTTCCCGGGGCTGAACTACGGAAGTGTGTTAGCCAGAAGGAAAAATGGAGCTGTAGGAAAAGAAGAAAGAGAGGCGAAGGAGCGACAGATAAAAGAACAACAAGAAGCTGAAATAGCCGAGAGACAAAGACAAAGACAGCACGAGTTAAAACTCCAACGACTTCGTTTGCAGCAGCGCACAGACGCTACCACTCAGGCAAGAGTTGATAGCACTGAAAGGGAAGAAACTAGCTTCCGTCTGAAACCAAGCAAGCTGCCTGTGGCAATCGATGAAAGAAAAGATGACCTGGATGCTCACTTGCACAGATTTGAGACAATTGCTAAAAGCCAGAATTTCTTAGAGTATCAATGGGCCACCGCGTTGAGCAACGGATGCCTCTAATTATGGAAGGGTGCAGTCTCATGAGGGGACGCTCCATCCGATAGCTTATGCCAGTCGTAAACTACTTCCCCGAGAGGCTTCCTGTAGCATCATCAAAAGGGTATGCCTCGCTCTTGTATGGGGAATCCAGAAATTTAACATGGTATCTGTACGGAGTGCCTTTCTTGGTCCAGGCACTCCGCTACATTAAACAAGCCTGGCATCTCAACAGTAGGATTTTAGGTGGAGTCTGTTGCTCCAAGAGTATCAGTTCCGAGTCGAACATATCGAGGGTATTGAGAACATTGGTGCCGATTACCTTAGTCAGATTTAAATGCGTGGACGATTATGTGGGGTACAGTGTTTTGATGAGTGAACCGAATGTTTATTCATGCATCAGGAACAGAGTGTTGGTTTGTTAGGGTTATCTAAATTTACATTCGCGTTACATTCTGTTTCATATTTCTGCCCTGTTAAGCGAGAGACTTGTTATTGTGTAGTACAAGTGTACTTGTGTAACTTGTGTTTGCACACGATGTATTGCGAGGGAAGTGACGTGTAAATTGTGGTGGACTGATTTATGGAAGTACAGATTCGTACGTAGTGGACTTTTGTGCGCGCTACTTTTGTGCCTTCTTGGAATATTAAAAGTGTGTGTGTGGGGGAGGGGGCGGTGTCACAAAAGTGCGCTAAATCAAAGCGCGCGCCAGGTGTCACGCAAACCAGCGAAAGAGCACTACTAAGAGGTTCATTTGGGAAAGGAAAGGTTCGCGCTATCTTCTGCAGCCCTTGAGGGAGCACGGCTCAGCGCCAACGTGGAGGGGAAAGTGGGAGAAAAAGGAGGTAGGAGAGGAAAGGTGTAGATGTCGCCATGGCAGGAGCGAAGCATACCGGCAGGCAGGAACGCGGTCACGCCATCCGGGGGTAGGGGCCTTGTCAGCTGGCGTCTGGCCTGGTGTGGTCAGCCAGTCCAAGGCCGGGTGGTGGGGCAGGGCTGGAGGGCCTGCGGTGAAAGGGGCCAGCACACATAGATAGCCGCTTGTCGGCCCCGCGGCAGCTCCAACAGAGGGAGAGAGCGCATACGCCGCAGACTAAATCCCCTCAAACTTCGTAAAGTAGCGGCACTCTTCTCCTCCGTCATCACTCCTCCTCGTTTCTCCTCTCTTTCGCGTTCCCTCCTGTATGTCAAACGAAGAAAAAAAAACTAGCTGCGCGGCAAAGCCTGGAGGGAACTACAGCGCTTCTTTTCGAATATCTGGCGAAGCTGTTACCTAAAGAAATAAATAACAAGGTTACCATTACTCGGTTTACATTTTTCCTAAAGACAGCTCTCTACTATAGCAAATAGTTACTCATTCGTGCATTTGTTTCAGCGGCCCACTAGATTGTACACAAGGAGAGAGAGAAATAACTTTATTCAGGAAACATAGGGTTAAGGGGGCCGGAGGGTGGGTCCTCAGTCCAGGACGGCAGTGGCCACCGTCATTCGCCGTGTCTGGTCGAGGAGGCTGAATAGAGTCTCCAGGTCAGTCCGGGCGAGGATTGCTGCCCAAGGCTCCCCAAAAGAATTTTGTGCTAATTGGTCACAAAGAAGATTTCTTAATGTGCACAAGTCATTACGCGACAAACTTTACTAGCATGAAAGATGGAACACATACGTGTACTTTATATTTGGCAAACACCATTATGAAGTACGTTCCAATTAGGAGCAAGCAACAAATGACAATTTTCAAAAATAAAATAAAATCTCATTCCTTATACCGGGTGTTTCAGCGAACACTTTCAAAAATTTTTGATGGTTGCCTGTGCACTGGCGTTCCAGTAACTTTCTTAACAAAACGTCGTTTTATGTATTTAAGCACAAAATAACTGCAACGCCAATGCATTCCTCCGCAAAGTTCGTGAATTAATAACTCGAAACAGGTGTCATTCTGATAATTCGTTCCAATGGATCCACCTTGCGAACTCGACGGTTAGAATTTGTAAATTGCAATATGGGCCACAAGCTGATTAGTTACACATAATTAACGACTTTATTGTTATTCAGTCGATCACGCACTTCAATTAATTTTTTTGTGCAAGTAATGTCCGCCTCTTCGAGTAGACCAGTTCATGTACTAGAATTGTGCTATCTGCCACAGGCAACCTTCCAAAATTTTTTGAAAGTGTTGGCTCAAACACCCTGTATATAAAGAGTAGAGCAGCGTGTTTAATAGTTAAATGAACAAACAAATAAATAAGTCACCTCAGAGTTCAGGGGTGTGCGATGATTCGGTAGTAGATAAAGAAAGGCTGCTGAAGAGATAATTTGTTCTACAAAGAGCAGCTTTTTCACGCATGCGCGGCATGTCTTTTTTCTTGTTTCAAAATCGTCCTATTTTGTCTACGTAAGAAAATTTTATTTGGGACTACACTGCCACTTGTAGCTTCTGGACACCAGACAAAATTTCCCCTGGTGGTAGTTCATGTCAGATGTGTCCTGCCGGCGAGCTAAGAAAAAAGTCGCGGTTTCGCCCGAAAGGCGAAGCACCAATTGCGATAGCAAATTAGTAGAGAGCTATACGGAGTAAGGATAGTAGTTTTATCGACTTTATAAACTTGGAAACATTCGCTTACTAACTGAATTAACAGGAACGGTGTCAGCGCGCACAAGCAAACCTGAATAGATCACAGTCGATGACCGCAGACAACCGCTGTCAAACCGCTGGCGTAATCAAGCGCGGCAGCAGCGGTGACTGAAGGTTCGTGTGGTCTTTCGCTTCAACGAAAACTGAGCGGCGAAAGCACAGCACATACAAAGGTAGGAGCCATGTGCCGATCGCTTTCAAGATACAGTGCGCCCGACCGCCCGCAGCCGCGCACAGTACAAGTACGCAGTTGCTGGCAGAGTAGAAGCCGCACCCTCTCCCTCCCGCACTGCCTTCCCGCTTTTCTCCTTTCGCGTGCGAGATTTAGTCGCCAGTTCCCTTTGCGCCCGGTCGCAAGATGCGTAGTTGGTGCCGCAGCACAACGTCGCTCCCCTCCCTCCCTCCTATCCCCCCACCGGCATTTTCGCGCGATGGAAAACATCGTGTTTGCTCTCCGCCGTGCGTTCACTCTCCTTGAAAGCGCGCGTCCTTGCGCGCTTTCACTCGCTCATACAGCATACGGCGCGTGGCGACGATTTTATCGTCCTTGGACTTTAGACGGAACCTCACGGCGACGGCGACACCGACGGCAGGAATCCGCTTGGAGTGTCCATATGATTGCTATCGCAATGAAATGTTCAGCGCCAACAAATTACAATAATCACTGCTCAAGCACAGGTTACATAATAACTTTCCTGCTAAAATTTTGTGTTCTTTACGATAACCCTGAGCCATGGAAATTAATGCAAGGACAGCCAAATATACACGCAGGTATTGCTGTCACTCGAAACCTAGCTCTCTGCGTTCGCCTCCACTCTCCAACAAATAATCCCTCTATTCTTTATTCATTCCTGCTTGTGTGTTTCTACAGCTCTATGCCACTAATATTTGATAATATTTAATGCATTTGACTGTAATATTTATCGGCGTAATTTGTACTTTGTTTCTTTTGCAGTATCTTGTTATCAAAATATACAGTTTTTTTATGAAACCGTTTTGAGCGTAGCAAACTGGCAGTTCTTGCAGAGGCCTTGTAAGACAAGCTGGACATACTTGGTTCCTAATTACATGAACTTGAGAAGGCTAATTAACAAGACTTCCTTAATTAAATTTTATTAGAATTGTGGAAATACGAAGTGACGGATCCGAACACAGAATACCAACATAACCTGGTTTATTGCTTGTTTGTTTCTTCAGTACATAACGAGCATAAGATGCGTTACAACATCGCCTTAGGAAAGAAGCATCCATAGCTACTGGTCCGGCAATTTGTGAGCCATGCAGAGTCTGATGATGGCCTTTTGAGGGCACACGCCTTGCTGCCAGGAATGACTCCCCGAGCTAATCTGTTCTTAGTTGCTCTTGTCGAGACCAACAGGGCGCAGTGCACAGATGTGGGAGCAGGACCCCGCTCTGCGAAACGGTGAGGCGACAGAAAATATGTGGCAGTGGTTGCTATAGTGTATCGCCACCGAACATTTGGGGCCGTATATGTGGTAAATTTCGAGGCAGTCGCATTTAAATGCACCCCCATTTTAAGAAACCCTTGTAAATCGAACCTAATTCGAGGTATTCATCACTGAATATCATCGCACAATCCGAAGAATATGAAAACCAAGCCAATGGGAGACGAGAAAAACGACAGTTCGTGACGAAGTTTGAATGACGTCGTGTCGTGGCAAATACTGATACAGTACTTCGCAGAAGATGCTTCCCCAGCAAGACATTCCGTATAAGCATCTGCCCGGCTGGTCGCGACGCTCCGCTTCAAACTTCGTCGTAGTTGCCGTCATGGGGCTTTCCCCTCTGATATGACAGTTAAGCTTTTAATGCTTTGCGGCAGGTAAGTAGGCAGCTACGTAGGTTAGACTCTCGCCTCGCTTTAATATAAATAAAATAATTTGTGACCGAGGCTGGAATAAACCTCCGCTGGCCGAGAACAGCAGCCAGAGGCTCTAACCACTAGGCCACGATCGCACTTATTTTTCTCTTTATTGCATGGGAATCTGAATTATGTTATGTGAAAATTACGTACGTTAAATTTAGACACACACGAAAAACAAACGCACACATGCTACGCAATCCAATAAAAGTTCGAAAATTGGGCAAACAAGGACAATCTTCCAGATTCAAAATCCGCTCAGGAACTGGATCGCACGCATACTTTTGTCGTTCCAAAGCACAAACAACTAGACAGATCTCAAGAAACAGATTGGAGAAGGTTGCAAACCAGAACCTTCAGAAACCCAGTACACTTAAACAGAGTAAATTCCACACAATACCCAGAAGCGAGCTGCAAGCTCAGCAAGCACGCGCACACAGACATGGCACACGTCTTATTAAAATGCACAGAGATCAAAGCAATATTGTCACCCAGCTAGTACAGCTAGAATAGTTGACCAGCAACAGATAGGCAAAAAACACGTCAGCCTTTAAAAATGGCTGCACCTCGGAGAGCGCGCGCACAACCACTAACTTCGTCGTTCTCGCCTCAAGGGGCCAGTGTGACCACGTGCCAACTTAATTCGCGTCAATATACGGAGAGGACAACATAGAACCGGACCTTATTGAGGAGCGATGGCTAAGCGCTCTGACTAGCTCGGATCTACACGACTAACCATGGGCAATCCAGCGGGCCCGGGCAATGGTGGCCACCCGCACATATTGCCCGGGTGACCAGATCCCAGGCCGGCAACCTCGCAGGTGCTTTTATCAATAAACTTTTCTTCCGTCCGTCTGTCCGTCCGTCCGTCGTTCCAAAGCCCGCCAGCTCTTTGAAACGCTTGGCGCGTGCACCCCTTGTTACTTCGTCTTCTTTCTGTGTGACAGCTCGCGCTCATTACAGCACCTGCTTAAGATTGATTGCAATGCGCCGATGAACGTCCTCAGAAACCAATTTGAAGGAATAGAGTGTTTCGACTGGCCGGCCAGATTACAAAATGATCGCCGCTGCTCACACGCATATTGGTGATGGTATTGCCGTTCGTTCATTTCCCTTCAAAATGCGCGTGGTCATTTACGACTATCCATAAACAATCTGTTTAAGGAATGTGACCGAGTATCCCAAAAATTAGTAGCCCTTCCCCTGTCGAGGAAATGGGTGTAAGCGAAGCTTGTGTGTTTCTTCAATGTTCGTCCGAACGAGCTGCACTGACGAGTACCACGTTGTGCTCGAACCACAACCGGTCACATGCACTGCAGTTGGCTCCAAAGTACCGGTTGAGCAACTGGCCTTGAAACGTGGCCGTCGCACCGAGGAAGTTGGCGCTAGCGTTGCCGACGCGTGCACCACACCGTTGTCGGGTTCCTGGAGGCCTTGAGGACACTGACGTTTGGCCTCAACATCGCGCTCCCTCAACTCGGGGTCCGCAGCTCTTCGATTACGTTTCGCCTGGGCTTGGGATGCCCTCACGCTAGAATGGGTACGTCGACGACGAGGCCTTTCCCGAGCGCGTTCATTATAGTTGGATTTCCATGAAATTTCTTCAAAATTAAATCTTTCTGTTACATAATACATTGAACGATTCGTGGCACCATAAACGCGGCCTCTCCATTACGACGACAGAAGAGAAGTGAAATTCTACGCTGAAATGATTCGCGGAAACGCAACCAGCTGTGGAAGTAGACGACGACGACGAACGCGGGAGCAGTGGCATGAGCACATGCCCAGCACGAGCGCTTGCCGACCACCTGTGCATATAAAACGCCGCTTTTAAGGGAGCATGTGGTAAACCTACAGTGGCTGAATTGATTATCGTGGTGGCTTGCAACCCAGAGGTCCGTGGTTTGAATCCGCAGCCCGACGAGCAATATTTATTTTAGCCCGGCTTCATAGTGAGAGTGTTTTGCGCTTGCACCCACAATGGCACCGACACTTGTTAGGCAACACAAGCTTCGCTTGAAAAAAAAAATGTCACAGTTTCGCCCTAAGGGCGAAGCAATGAATGCGATAGCAACACAGCAATGTCATACAAAGTAAAGTGAGCGGCTTTGGTAGCAATATGAATTGTAGTAAGCATGATCTGATTAAGTAAGCAGGTGTGCTGCGGCGTAAGTAGACCGACATGAGGAGAGACTCGATGACCACGAGAAGGCGGGTGTGAAACGGTGGTGTTGATGAGAAGCGCTTCCCGTGGGCAGCGCGTGCGAAGGGACACACCTGTAGCGCTGCACTGCCGACCCGGGCAGCATTGCATGTGTAGCGTGTGTTGGAAAATGTGGCCCGACTATTACTAACTGAATGAACAAGCGTGGTGTGAGCGCGCACAAACAAACACGAATAGATCACACTGAATGACTGCAGACAACGACTGTCAAAACGCTGGCAGCAAGCATACGCCGCAGCGGGCGAAGGTACGTGCGGTCTATCGCTTCAACGGAAACTGAGCGGCGAATGCACGGCGAATAAATGTCAGAGCCGTGTGGAGATAAGAGACGGTGCGGACGAGCGACGAGCGCGGTTGTTGGCAGAGTAGAAGTGCCCCCCCCCCCCGCTCCCTCCGGCGCTGGCTTCCTGCTTCCTTGCTTGCTCGTGGGAGATTGAGTGCGTTCGCACTCCGTGATAGCGCGCGTCCCCGCACGCTTCCGCTCAGGCATACGGTGCGCGGCGCAGACTTTATCTATAGGGAACCTCACGGCGACGGCGACGGCAGAAATCCGGTTGAAGTGTCCATATAATTGCTATCGCAATAAAATTGGAAGTGCAACCGAGTATGTTTATGGGTTCATAAATTGTTTGTTATGCTGTAAAGTAAAGATCGGCAGTGGACGTGATGGACTAGTCACATCAATGTTCTTGCCTTGCGAGTTGCAGACCCGCTGCCAAGGCTCAACGGCTACGGCCTACTTTCGACACGAGGTAGTTGGTTCTATTCCATAGTCCCGGCCTCATTCATATCGAACTGGTACAAAATAAAATAAATCATCAGCCCTTCCCTTATCTAGAAAATGGGGGTAAGCGAAGCTTCTCATGTGTGTATCTGACCTTCGTGGTGATTTTCTTTCTCTCTTTCTTTCTGTTTCTCTCTCTCTTTTTCTCTGTCTCTTTCACTCTCTCTTTCTCTATTTCTCAATTTTTTTCAATTGTATGTGCCATTGAACTTGGACCCTTTCTGCACTATCACAAGGATCAGCCCACTTTTCAGCGTGACACTACCACCACCAGTATGGTCTTGATGAGGGCTAGTTGGTTCATGATTAAGAACTGAGGTTTCAACACCGCGAATAAAGCAAGCACACGAAGAAACAAATACCACAAACCAGCGCTGACTGCCAACTGGAAGTTGATATAGATGCTGGAAAAAGTATAAATGGCTGATTATTTTCAAATAAACTTCCAGTTGGCAGTCAGGGCTTGTTTGTGCTATTTGTTTCTTCGTGTGCTTGCTTTATTCGCGCTGTTCAAACCTCAGTTCTACACCAACACCACCACTTGTGAGCCTATAAAGCTTCGCTTAAAATTTGAAACGTCCTTAAAGGCACAACGCGCTTTTGTTGTCCCCTCCTCTTCGTATTTGTCATGCTGATATTACTTTCAAAGTGAATATCCGCCAGCTTTGTGAATGCGCATTTCTGCTGTGATCCTTTCGGAGAGCGGCGCACGATCGATAACTGAGGTGTACTTCACTGCCCTGTCTGTGTCTTTGGGATGCGAATTACCAATAAAGAATTCACCGTTAACTGCAGGTGGACGTGGTCCAGTTTCTGCACGAAAAGCGACACTCTTTCGCCCGCACGACTGTCGCCATCTCCGTCACCATGAGAGCCCGCTGGTACCAACCCCGTGACACGGACTCGCACTATTACTATCAGGTTTGGCCGCCGGGTTATGTGTACCCATATCCAGGCTTCCAGGCAGGTCAGCCCTGCTCTTCGCTCGGCGACAGGGACCACTTCACCAGCTACTTCCAAGTAAGAATTACTTGCATAAAGAGATCTTTGTAATTTAGTTCAACTCAAATGCACAAACTGTGACCAAGGTTCTCGCGATCGCCTCGGTATAAACCCAGGCCCGTTCACAACATAACAGTTTACGTTGTGAATGGGCGGCGCTTCAGGTCGGCTCATAAGACAACTCCGGGAACACGGCATTTATCGCCGACCAGAAGGGCAACGAAAAGCGAAACAAGCACAGGCGGCGAAAGTGTCGCAGCTTTTACCAACAAGGCAAACCAGTGAGCAGCCGAAGAGATAGCGTACTAGCTTGGTGGGGCGCGCGACGCTATCAAGATTCACAATTATACTTTGCTTCACTTAGTAGACACATCAGACGCTTGGTGACGTGTGGAGGGAAAGAAAAAATGGGAAAATGTAAAATTATAGGGTTTTACGTGCCACAACCATGATCTGATTATGAGGCCCGCCGTATAGTGGGGGACTCCGGAATAAATTGGACCTCGTGGGGTTGTTTAACGTGCACCTAAATCTAAGTACACGCGTGTTTTCGCTTTTCGCCCCCACCGAAATGCGGCCTCCGTGGCCGGGATTTGATCCTGCGACCTCGGGCTTAGCAGCCCAACACCATAGCTACTAAGCGACCACGGCGAGTTGGAGCAAAGGCGCAACAATAATTTGTTGGTGGGCGAGCTCGAGCTTTGATGTCGGGATAAACCGGGCGCTAAAGTGGCACGTTACTCTGCAACTGCGTCCGTTGACTGTGTGTAAACTTCGCACTCGATCTAGCAACGTATCAGCATGTTGCATAAGGAGTTTTGAGAGAAGGCCTTCATAAAACATGGCGCGCATGGAGGCGTCCTACGATTGAACGGACTGTGGCACAACATCGTGACGAGAGGGAAAACTGGCTTCGATAGTCCTTAAGGTGCTTCAACAATTTACATAATACTTAAAATTGTCCTAAGGCGAATGGATTGAGTGTCGCCCTATAGGCGCTGCGCTTACGAGCCTAATTATTCATTAATTTTAATTATTTATTCTAGGGCATATGTTGACGCTGCGAAATCGCTGTGAATTCGTAACATTCCTAGAACATGTTTCGTAATATGGGTACTTAACAAAGTAAGTTCCAGATAGGTTTACAAGAAACTGCGTGTTTCAGCTCAGGGAAATATGAAGTGCAACGCTGATTTCATTACCCGCCGTAGTGGCTTAGCGGCTGTGCTGTTGCACTGCTAAGCACGTGGTCACGGGATCGCATCCCGGCCGCGGCGGCCGCATTTCACCAGGGGTGAAATGCAAAAACGCCCGTGCACCCTGCATTGGCTGCACGTTAAAAAAAATGTGGTTGATCCCTCTTATATAGGAATCGGTATAGAACACGAAAGTGAAACGTGTCTTCACAGAAGTAGTGTAATGTTTATTGCACATTGATATATAATGTCTATTGGTGTTTTGTGGCTAAAGCGCCCTTAGGCGTTGATGCACCCACGCTGACGCCTGGTGGCACGTATCCTCCATCACGACTACCGACGTCGATGACCATGAGCAACCGTCGTGCATATGGAAGCTGCACTACGCTGCACACGCTAGCACAACGCGAAAGACGAAGCACGTAACTGACACACTAATACAACGCGCAAGACAAAGCACGTAACTGAATCGTCACCGAGTCAAATCAGCGCGTACAGCGCATCGTAATTGCAGCCTCCGCGATCAACTTCAGAAACATTTTCAGAGCTAATTGCGGAGGCCACGCTCCGCTGTGCTGAGTACGGTGAACGCCACCTAGGTGGCGTTGGTAGTGCTTCTTGATGCCAGCGTCCCTTCGAATGCTGGCATCGAGGCGTCGTAGTGCTGAGACTACCGAAGCGTTCACTGTCGGTGCGCGTTAGTGTCATAATGCAGTACTTCTCTTTTCTGCTCGTAGGCGGCGGCACCGCCCCGAGCAAGAGCGCGGGTACACGGAGGAGTGTTAGATATATAAGGCGCGTCTGTGTAGCTCTCTGCAAATGCGTTTGTGGCGCAATGGGTTAAACGCTCGGCGATCTATCGTCGCGGACCGAGAGGTCGTGGGTTCGATTTCCAAATTTTACATGTATGTGGAACTTTTTCTTCTGGTTTCTTTCTTTGTATTATGTTCTATGACGTATTTCCGTGACGGAAATACGTCAGTGAAGTCTTGGTGGACCCCGGCATAAAACACTTTCGTGTTAAAAGATCTGTACCAACTCTGGCCCATGGCATGTCTGGAACGGTGCGCTGGCACAGGGGCTCGTCAGGCTGTCGATAAGCAAACTTCTTGCAAACGTCACACCTGTCAATGAACTGGGCAATGTCTGTTGACATTCCTGGCCAATACATCAACTTGCGAGCCCTCGATTTGCATTTTCCTAAGCCGAGATGCCCTTGGTGCACTCGTCGCAGCATCTCTGTTCGCATGCTTGCAGGCACGACTACTTTGGTTCCCTTGAGGAGTACTCCGTTGACTACAGAAAGTTCTTGTGTGAAGGACTTTAGCTCACCTTCTATAGGCATTGATGACTGCAGCCTGGATATGACGTCTTGCGCCGTTGCATCACTGGCAGTTGCTACCTGCAGACGGGATAGGGTGGCTGGTCCGACGACGGCAGTCAGGGCGCCCACGGCATGAACTTCAACTTCCGTTGTGCCTTTTTCTGGTTGTTCCCGTGATGGGATTCGTGACAATGTGTCAGCAACAACCAATTTGCTGCTTGGAACATACTGCAACTCCAACTCGTACTTCAGCAGTCGAAGAAATAGTCGTTGCAGACGCGGTGGCATGTCGCCTATTTCCTTCTTTGAAATTGCCAATAATGGGTTGTGGTCGGTATCGATAACGATATGTCTTCCTATCACATAATCATTGAACTTTTCACAGCCGAATGTTATGCCCAGGGCCTCTTTTTCTATTTGGGCGTACCTTCGCTCGGTTTCTGTGAGTGCCCGCGACGCGTAGCCTACCGGGCGCCAGTCTCCTCCATGTTGTTGGCAAAGCACTGCTCCGAGTGCAAATGCTGACGCATCCGTCGACAGTTTTGTAGGAAGCTCGGGATTAAAGATAGCCAGGACGGGCGCTTCCGTCAGCATCATCTTGAGCTGCGCCCACTCACGCTCGTGAACATGCGTCCATTCGAAAACTGTGTCCTTTCTAATCAGGCTGCGCAAGGCCTCAGTATGGGCTGACAACAGTGGCAAGTACTTGCCGAAATAGTTCACGGTACCAAGCAAGCGTTGAACGTCTTTCTTGGTCGTTGGCGGAGGGTGGTTTAAAACGCACTTTATCAGGTCGGGATCGGGCTCAATACCTTTGGAACTAATCTTATCACCCAAGAAGCTGATTTCAGTGCGTCCGAAAATGCACTTTTCTGCATTCAAAGTTAGGCCCTCTGCCTGTGCCCTTTCCAGAGCATTGAACAGGCGTTCATCATGTTCCTTTTGCGTAGAACCCCACACTAGCACATCGTCAATGTACACACGTGTTCCCGGGAGGTCGTCAAATATCTGGCTCATTGTACGCTGGAAAACTTCGGGTGCAGATGCAATACCGAACGGGAGTCTGAGATACCGATACCGGCCAAACGGCGAACTGAATGTGCAGATTTCTGATGTCTTTTTGTCGAGAGGAATTTGATGAAAACCACTGTTGGCATCGAGTCTGCTGAAATACTTTGCATGCGCTAGATCCCCTTCGATTTCTTCCCGACATGGCAACTGAAAGTGCTCTCTCTTCACCGCCCTATTAATTGCTCGCGGGTCCATGCATACTCTTAAGTCCCCATTTTTCTTCCTCACGATAACCAGGGGACTTACCCAGTCTGATGGTTCTTCCACCTTCTCGATGATGTTCGCAGCATTCATCCGGTCAAGTTCTTTCTTAAGTGGCTTCTTGAGGGCGAAAGGTACACGCCGGGTTGGCTGTACCACAGGGACAGCGTCCTCTCGAAGCACCATTTTGTACTCGCACCGCGTCCTGCCAATGCCAGTGAATAACCTCGGGAATGCCTGCTTTAGGCTTCCATATGCCTCGCTGCTGTCCACCGCGTTCACTCTGTTGACCAGACCAAGTTGCTCACTTGCCCCGAGGCCCAGAATGGCTTGCTTCTTCTTTACTATGAAGAACTCAAGTAGCACACGCCGTTTGTCTATCTGCACGGCGAGGCGAACCTTTCCACTGTGTGGTATTTCGCCACCCCCATAATGGCGCAGGATGCTCCTCGTGGGGTGCGGCTGCTGCTTAGTTCCGAGCCTTTTGAACAGCGAACGCGGCAACAAGTTAGCCTGCGCTCCAGTATCGACCTTCAGCTGCACATCAGTTCCTTCAATGTTCGTTGTTATAATCCAGTCGCGACTTTCGGGGCCACGCTTACTTTCCGTCGTGCTGATCTCCAGAATGTCGAAGTCACTGTCACTCTCCGCTCCTTCGTACACGTCATCAACGGCTGCTCGCTTGCTTGTACAGCAGGCGGCGAAGTGATTAGGCTTCGTGCACTTGTTGCATGTCTTGCCGAACGCCGGACACTTCCTTGGCGCGTGCGAGCAGTTGCAGTACCGGCTTTTAGGCGTCCGCGTTTCGCTTGAGTTCGTGAAACAGGTTCAATCTTGTTTTCCTCCATCCACGCCCTATTTTGAGATTCGGCAAGTTCCTCAGCTTTGCAGCATTTTACTGCTGTAACCAGCGTCAGGTCTTTCTTTCGAAGAAGTTTTTCTCGCAGGGAAGTGCTGCAAATGCCATACACGATTTGGTCCCGCAGCATGGAATCTCGCAAATCCCCAAAGTTGCACGTTCTTGCTTTTAGTTGCAGATCCCGTAAGAACTGTTCAAATAGCTCTCCGTGTGCCTGACGACGCGAGCGGAACACATAGCGTTCGTAAGTCTCATTACGCTTAGGCAAGCAGTAGTTTTGAAACGCTTTAACCAACGCGTCGTAGTCATTAGCTTCCTCCGGTGATAGGTTCAGGGTATTAAACACGTCAATAGCTTCTTGACCCGCAACATGCAAAAAATGTGGTTGATCCCTTTTATATAGGAATCGGTATAGAACACGAAAGTGAAACGTGTCTTCACAGAAGTAGTGTAATGTTTATTGCACATTGATATATAATGTCTATTGGTGTTTTGTGGCTAAAGCGCCCTTAGGCGTTGATGCACCCACGCTGACGCCTGGTGGCACGTCTCCTCCATCACGACTACCAACGTCGATGACCATGAGCAACCGTCGTGCATATGGAAGCTGCACTACGCTGCACACGCTAGCACAACGCGAAAGACGAAGCACGTAACTGACACACTAATACAACGCGCAAGACAAAGCACGTAACTGAATCGTCACCGAGTCAAATCAGCGCGTACAGCGCGTCGTAATTGCAGCCTCCGCGATCAACTTCAGAAACATTTTCAGAGCTAATTGCGGAGGCCACGCTCCGCTGTGCTGAGTACGATGAACGCCACCTAGGTGGCGTTGGTAGTGCTTCTTGATGCCAGCGTCCCTTCGAATGCTGGCATCGAGGCGTCGTAGTGCTGAGACCACCGAAGCGTTCACTGTCGGTGCGCGTTAGTGTCATAATGCAGTACTTCTCTTTTCTGCTCTTAGGCGGCGGCACCGCTGCGAGCAAGAGCGCGGGTACACGGAGGAGTGTTAGATATATAAGGCGCGTCTGTGTAGCTCTCTGCAAATGCGTTTGTGGCGCAATGGGTTAAACGCTCGGCGATCTATCGTCGCGGACCGAGAGGTCGTGGGTTCGATTTCCAAATTTTCCATGTTTGTGGAACTTTTTCTTCTGGTTTCTTTCTTTGTATTATGTTCTATGACGTATTTCCGTGACGGAAATACGTCAGTGAAGTCTTGGTGGACCCCGGCATAAAACACTTTCGTGTTAAAAACGCTGGTGGTTAAAAATTTTTCCGGGGACTACGTCGTACCTACGGCGAAACTACGATTACGGCAAAACAAATAATCAGATCGTGGTTTTGCCACATAAAACCCCATAATTTTTTTAGGTTGGACGTTACGAAATTTTGTATTGCGATAGCAATTATATGGACACTTCAACCGGATTTCTGCCGTCGGCGTCGTCGTCGCCGTCTGGTTCCCTATAGATAAAATCTTCGCCGTTCGCCGTATGCCCGAGCGGAAGCGTGCGGGGACGCGCGCTATCACGGAGAGCGAACGCACTCAATCACCCACGCGCAAGCAAGGAAGCGGGAAGCCAGCGCCGGAGGGAGCTGGGGGGGGGGGGGGGGCGCACTTCTACTCTGCCAGCAACCGCGCTCGTTGCTCGCTCGCACCGTCGCTTATCTCCACACGGCTCTGACCTTTATGCGCCGTGCATGCGCCACTCAGTTTCCGTTGAAGCGATAGACCACACGTACCTTCGCCCGCTGCTTGCTGCCAGCGTTTTGACAGTCGTTGTCTGCAGTCATTCAGTGTGATCTATTCATGTTTGTTTGTGCGCGCTCACACCACGCTTGTTTATTCAGTTGGTAATAGTCGGGCCACATTTTCCAACGCACGCTACACATGCAATGCTGCCCGGATCGGCAGTGCAGCGCTACAGGTGTGTCCCTTCGCACGCGCTGCCCACGGGAAGCGCTTCTCATGAACACCACCGTTTCACAGGCACCTTCTCGTGGTCATCGAGTCTCTCTTCATGTCGGTCTACTTACGGCGCAGCACACCTGCTTACTTAATCAGCTCATGTTTACTACAATTCATATTGCTACCTAAGCCGCTCACCTTACTTCGTATGGCATTGCTGTATTGCTATCGCATTCATTGCTTCGCCCTTAGGGCGAAACTGTGATATTTTTTTTATTCACCGCAAGATGAACATATAGACGGTAGAACCATTGTTGCAATAAAGCAGCAATTATAAGTTGTAGAAGGTGTTAGATATTAGCCAAATACAGCCTTTGAGTACAGCTGGGTACGTGAGAGTAATGCCGCCGCATCACTCTGGGAAGCTTGCTAGCGTTTCGATGAATTATGGTGGAATGAAGAAGGCGGGCTGCACCACGGCGGCAACAGAATGCTACGCTTCGCTCATATATTCCGTTTGTTTCTTTGCTTGTTTGTTTTCTTGATGCGCTCGCCTGTTGTCTAGGATCCAAAGTTATGCGCCAGAAATAAAGTCAATCACGCATCGTACTTGTGCGCATTGTATCATGTTTGGGCAGGCATGTCTCTTCAGCAGAGCATTTTCGCTATAACGCGTAGCAAGTTTTAGTCTAAGATATTCAAGAAAAAATTGAATTCTCGGCAGGTTTGTTCACTGGGCGGACATTTCAGCAGCCGACAGCAACGGATCCAGGGGGACAAGCAGTTTATTCACACCTTCAGTGAAAGTGATGGACTCGTACTGACGTTCGACAGCAACGTCACGATTCAATTCAAGGTGATAAGCAAAAAAGCGGCATTAAATTGTATTGCATCAATATTTTCAATAAATGACCGGTCGCATGCAAAACTTTTGTTTATCAAAACTCCGGGTTGGTCTCATTGGCCAATTTGACATTATGACATTCGGTTTATTTAACCACTCTCTAAGTGAAGGCGCCCTTTAAAGTGTACTTTCTAATAAACTATACTTTTCAGATCACAAAACTGAAGCGTCAGCAATAGCGCTCTAAGTGCTCGCAAGAACAAAAAAGGGGGTTCTGTATAATACAAAAAAGCCATTGTAGACATAGTGTACGTATATGCAAAATAAAAAAGAAAGCAGTTGACAGTAAGCATCAGAGGCGGCACAAACATTCTGAAATGTAAGCGTTATGCAAAACTTTCAAAACAATTTCCGCGACGACCGGCTGGTCCCTTACAGTACTTATAACTTGGGTATTTTAGGGGCTGGTATGGGATATTATGTAACATTATTCAGGGCCACCACCTCTATCTAAGTTCGACTGCTGCAACATTTCACCTCATTGCGTGTTCTCCTCTGCTTGCGGCAATTATTTGAGAATCGTACGTTATTCTAAAAAAGTGCTGAAACTCGAGCAAGTAGGTAGCTATTCTTTATGATACTGCCACGCACACACAACCAACGAGGACTGAAGGCAGAGGTAACACACAAGCGCTGACTCGCAACTCAGTTTATTTTGGAAAGGAAGTTACACATATATGTATAGATACCCAGGCTAACTAAAGAGAGCATGTGCAAGAGCATTCAGAATCGAAAATTATTTTTTAAGTCACAGGCCTGCGCGGCACACGCAGCAGAGTCACAGCGTAAGTTGGTGGAGCGGCTCAAGAGTAGCTCTAATTTGGGCACCACGCACATCAGGGTCTTCGCGGCAGTCTGTTCGCCTCATTTTGACGAGAACGGTCTGAACTGTCTGCCCGGCGTCGATGGCGAGCTGCGGCTTGTAATGTTCTGTCCACAGCAGTCTGCTGAACCCAATCAAGCCTTACAACTACAACTTACATGTCGAGCGCACCGCGTTTGCAGGCACCTTAACTAGATGGCGCCACCATACTGGCGGAGGCTCGAGTTGTCTGACCCTGCGTTTGCCTTAGGGTATTTTCCGCAGGCCCGATAGCAAGCGCTTGCGTGGCTCAGTGGTAGAGTATCCGGCTCCCACGCAGCGGGCGCGGGCTCGATCCCGGCGAGAATCGGGTACTTTTTTCGCATTCCGGTGATAGCGGCTACGCGGCCGCCGGCGGCGGCATCATCGCGACCCGAAACGGCTATTGGAATGAGCCCATAACTGCTTACGCTATAAAACAGCGCGTATACATATACAAAAAGTCACGTGGCGCCCACAGGACGATTTTATTTTCAGTTAGTCCTACAGGTGGCTCACCTGCGCACATGTCTGCACGCTTTTTGGTTTGAAAGGCCTCAGTTACTTCGCGTGTTAGTTTTCATGGGCAAACAAATTCACAGTATTTCGAAGGACGGGTTCACAATGACAGCTTTTGCAGTGGTTGGCTAAGTGTTACAGGTTATGCTTGGCTATGATGCTATTTTAGGCGGATATTAACATACCGGCCAATCTGGCCTATCTAAACATGGCCGCAAGTTAATGGCAACATGTACACTACACTATTTCACATCTTACGAACTTGGCGTCTTCTTTTAAAGCACAGATACAGTTTTAAAGACGATAGTCTTTCTTGGGCTACCTAAACGCGAAAAACGTCATGTCTTTCTGTCACTGAATTCAACCGTCCGGCCAAAACCGATTCAACCGTACGCCCAAAACCAAGCAAGCTACTAGCACTGGTGGCATGGGATAATACACGTCAACATTATACAGCGCAAAGGAAACCTCAGGCCTATTTGAGGCCATATATATGTGCATTACCGTGATCCGCAGCGTTGATTTTATTAAGAATACACATATGACTGGTTTTTACGTTAGTAAATGAAAAATCAACTGGTTAGAAATGTTGTCGAAGAGACGCTACGCATTAAAAACAAGCCTACTGAAGCCGCGGCTCTGTAGCTGGCTTTGAGCCAACAGTAATAAAATGTCCCAACAGATGGCGCAAGAACAGGGCGATCGCGGGAAATTTGAATTGAATTCAACAAAAACCCCATTGCATCCATCATGGGAGGAGTGAGAGGGGAGGGGAAGAGCGTGAAGGGTGGGAAGGGGGAGAAGAGAGGGTGTTATGTATCAGGGGCGGCAAAAGACTATCGTCTTTCGACGTCATTTGCAACGAAGCAAGTAGATATGCGGCCAATTTTTTCGTGTTCTTTTTGTCAAACTCTTTGGCCACCGCTTCGCAGATTCATTGCAGCTTGTCAGGAGGGCTGAAAACAACATCAGCGCCAAACTGGCTGGAAAAGTTCATGGGAATAGCGATGGGCATAGGGCACAACAACGATGCATTTTCCTTGTGCGTCATCTCTGCTTCTAGAATTCTCTGGTTCAACAATCTTAACCATCTTGATATTTTTCCAGCTGCTCTACCAACAATGTGCTCTTGGAATCCTACCAATGTTAGCCAAGTAATTTGACGTGAAAATCCTAGGTTTATTGTTTGACGACACGATTTAAACAAGGCTGCCCTAAGGCAAGACACTAAAACCAATTCTTCACTTTAACTCAGGCCATTAAAACTTGTCAAAAGTGGAATCGCAGTGTCTTGCCATAGGGCTGCCTTGTTTAAATCGTGTCTCTACACAATGAACCTGGGATTTTGTATAACTCTATAAGGATTTTGATCATTTCATAGTCCTGAAACACACTTTGACTGAGACTAAGTAATAACTAAAAGTAATAGTAAAAGGTTCCATAGTGAAATTTTGTTAATTATTAAATGAAACATTTTGTTCTACATTGTAAATATTGTCCAAATCATCGTGTAGCTCAGTTTATTGAATGTATTTGTTAAAATGCACTCATTAAAATAACGTTAACGAATAACGTTAAAAAGACCTGGTATATGTTCTTGCTTACTTTTGAAGTTTACCCATGGCCACGGCTTAAATGACAATGTATATACCAATTCAAGCTGTTTTCGAAAACATACATCAGTAGGTCTAGTTTCACATCTGCAGCTCTAAATAAAAGAGCCACGCCCAACATTAATGATATTGCTTGCAAGATACGAGTTCATGATACCCGATGGCACTTTACATTGCTAACACACTCTAGAAAAATTAGGAGAAGAGGCAGGCGTGTGACTTCTGTCTCGTTCCATGCAGTTCTGTAACCTGAGGCAGATCCTCAACGGTGTCGCGTATGGCATCGCGGTCTTCGACGTCGACGAGGACGCTTGGGAGAGAAACCCGTGCCCCTATGGCCCGAAGAACTTCGAACGCTTGAACATGGTTCGCAAGCTGGTCGACCACGTCAGCATTCCAGGAAATAATCACTTCCCCGCGGGCTGCTGGTCGATCACATGAACAGGGCGCACTCTTAATCAGTCGTGCTCAGCTATACAATGTTGTTCACGTGACATTTTTTGTTCTTCAATTTGCACTGGTTGTGGGTGACACGTGCCATTCTGGATGCTAAGCTAATCAATATATAGCTCTTTATTGGTAGTTATTCATGGTCGTTATCTATTTGCCACCCGCTCGATCACAGCTCCAAAAAATGTTTCCCGTGACCTTTCTCCTATGTTTATTTTTTTGCGCGAGACACCGGACAATGAAAATAGCATTTGCAATAGGCTTTCTGCCTCTAAAGGAAAAACGTGTAAGTGTTCTGTTGTTTCAATTTCTTTGCTATATCATCATTCGATTCCGTGCCTTGGTCCAACAAATGGTATCCATAAAGCTCGAACAACACCCTGCAATTTCAGATAACCTCTTTTTAATAAAAATTGCTAATTCATTCAATATTGCCAAATTTTAGCTCATGATTCCATACCAGCAATAGTGCCACGAGTACTTATGTATTTTTTTCCAGTGACCGTCTTTCTTCGGCTAACAAATGCTCAAGTTTAACGCTCAGCGCAAAATGCGGCATTTTGTATCAGAAGTTTCTCGAATGTTATTGATGGTTCTATCGGTTGCCTATGTTCTTGGCGAGCCTTGTGCAATCAAATCCTGTACGCGACGTGAGTACGGGTATGCATTCTAGTTCTTACGCGAGCACCAGCGATTAGGCTAAAAGGTGAGCCATTTATAAAGTTGATCAGCCGACGTGTATGATCCGCAGCTGAGATTGGGCGATCGCCTCAGTACATTACCTATTCAAATACCGCAAATACAGGGTTCCGTACTGACAGACAGACAGGCAGACAAGAAACTTTATTTTGTCCTAAGGGACTACTTTGTCGTAATCGCGGGCCGCACCTGCACCAGGGGCGGAAGACCGTGATTTTGAGCCCTTTCGCAGGCCCTTTGGACAGCCCGAAGCTGGACTTGAAGGTCGTCGCTCTTGACGGCTTCTTCCCAGTCTGCTTGCCTGTTGAAAGGCGAGTGGTGCAATGCTGAACATTGCCACAGCATGTGATTAAAGGTGGCCCTTTCCTCGCCGCAGTCGGGGCCGCGGGGATTCACACCCGGAGCGTACTGGCTCAGCCTGGATCGAGACGGAAATGAGCCCGTCTGCAGCATTCTCAACACCGAGGCCTGGGGTCTGCCGAGCTTCGGGTGAGGAGCCGGGAACTGCCTGCGTCCCAGCTGGTAGTCAGCCGTGATGTCGTGGAAAGTAAACAGCGGGTCCGTGGTCCGGTCGATCCCCTGCGAAACCGGGCCCCTCAGACCGGCGCGGTTGACGAGACCTCGCGCCTGGTCGTGGGCCAGCTCACTGGGTATGATCGAGCCTGGAGAGACGTTCCGGCCCATGTGAGCCAGCAAGCAAGTGATGACGTGACGGACCGTGCCTGGCTTGCGGGTCCTAAGCACTGCCGCAGCCGCAGCCGAGACCGAGCCAGCGAGAAAGGCCATCGCCGCCGACCTGGAGTCCGTGAAGATCTGGGTGCGCCCAGGATCGCACAGAGCCAGCGCCACTGCGACTTGCTCTGCGACGGACGCCGTCGAGTGTTGGATGGACGCTGCATTCAGGATTTTGCCCTGGGGATCAACCACCGTGGCCGCGTACGATTTTGATCTGGGATACTGCTCCGCGTCGACAAAGGACGCGAGCTCTGGGTTCTGCAGGGGATTCTTGACGAGTGCACGGGCCCGGGCTGCACGCCTGGCCTCGTTGTGTTGTGGCTGAACGTTCCTCGGGAATGTGGAGACTCGAAAGGCGTCCCTTTCTTCCTGGTGGAGGGGGACGGCGCACGACTCCGTGGCCGTGGTGGTGAGGCCCGCCATCTCGAGTATTCGGCTGCCGGACTTGCTGGCCGACAGGCGAACGATCTGTGCAGTTTTCTGTGCTTCTACAATTTCGCTCAGGGTGTTTGGACCCCGAGCTGCATCAGCTTATCCGTGCTGGTCGTCACAGGGATACCGAGCACTCGTTTAATGCTCTTCCTGATGAGTGCGTCATGTTGTTCTCCTCAGACCGCGACCAGTTTAGTGCAGAAGCCACGTAGTTGATATGGCTCATGAGGAAGGCGTGGTAGATCCTTAGGAGCTTGGCTTCGCTGATGCCACCTATCCGGCTCTTCATTCGTGAAACGAGTCTGAGCATGTTCTCCATCTTTGCCCTCAGGCGCGCGATCGTTTGCACGTTGCTGCCCTTAGCGTTGATGACCAGCCCGAACACCCTGAGATAATCAACCCTCGGGATGCGCTGACCCGTCTTCGTGCTGAGATGGATCGGTACTTGATCCAGCGGCGTGTCGAACATGGGGCCCTTTCTGTCGGGCCGATACAGCAAGAGCTCCGACTTGGTCGGCGAGAGGACCAGTCCCGTGCCCTCGAGGATTTCCTCCGTGACGTCCAGGGCGTCTTGGAGAGCCTGCTCCACCGCTGCGTCTGACCCGCCGCCGCACCAGATGGGGATGTCGTCCGCGTAGAGAGCATGATTGATATTGACGCCCCCCATTGGTCGAGTCGGACCAATAGGTCTCTCATGGCGATGTTGAAGAGAAGTGGGGATAGCACCACACCCTGAGGCGTGCCGCGGGCTCCCAGCGCGTATCCGTCCGACTTGATGTCAACTGCGGAAACGATGTCCATTGGTTGAACAAGAACCTACGACTTCCAGTTAGTCTGCTAGCACGTACGCGCGCTTTCTGCTCTTCCTCGTCGTGTTGCTCGTTTGTGCGCCCTTGCGAATCGGTAATTACAGCCCGCAACATAAGTACCAAATGGCTCGCGTTCCAACACAGTCGTGTTTAGCGGTCTGATTAGCTGCGCGAACAGAGTGCGACAGTGTTCGTCTTTCCAGACGTGCGCGCAACACAGGGTCTATAGCGGTACGCTTCGCATAACACGGGCTGTCACCGCAGCAACAGCGGGTAGCCGAGAAGCGCTGAGTCACGTTACCGGCACGGTAACTGATCGCACGCCGTTCGCCATTCGCGGGCCGCCGTTCAACAGCGGTTCTTGCTCGCGAACGGCGAGATTGCCTTGCCGTACGTAGAGAGGATGAGACCGGGACTTATTTGTGCGGCAGATTCACCGCCGCTGATCGCTCGACGGCGCCGATATAGTCGCTAGGCCTTTTCTGGTTCCCTTCAAAGCCAAAACGGACGGCGCTTTGAAATGAAATACCGACGCTCACAAGCCGCAGTATTTTCTTATTGTTGTTATCGCTCTTCGCACTACTTGTACACAAAGAAGAAAAATACGCTGATATTAGCGGCGCCGTCGGCTGCGATGCGAGCACAGCCGAGCCCGTCGTCTCCCGGCTGCAGCTGATGTTTTCGTTGCCGGTGGCGGATGCGCGCAGGTTCGCGGTCGTCGATTGGGCCATTGATGGTGCAGCAGGCGGGGCGCCGGCCGAAGTGCCGTCTACTTTGGACACTTCTCGCGGGGCAGACGTTCTACGGCACTGGCGGACGGTTCGCCGTCGGTATATGTGCCGCTAGCGTGGACGAGACCGGAAGTATGCAGTGTTTTGAGAAGCGCGTTGGTGATGACGTATGTCACGTGACCTTTCGCGAAGCACTCGGCGAGGAGGGGAGACCAGCCCATGAGGAGAGTAGCGAAGGAAAGAGCGAAACGAGCGAGGGCCGTTTTTCGGTCATCAAACGCGTGTAACTCGGCTATTACGGCACCATTTCGAAAAATTCTCGCGGCTACGTGTTCGTTGTAGATTCGTGCACAACTGCAACACCACAACTAAATTTCGACCTCTGGGTGGTTTAGGAGCCCTTTAACGACAAGAGGTGAACGTACAGTTTACGTCCTGGTCTTCATTTGTGCTAATTAGTGTAGTCATGAAAATGTCGCCCATGACATCCACTTCAGTGCATTTTCTGAGCGTGTATCATTAGCACGTCAATAAAACGAGGTCAATGATATGTTGTGTTAGAACTTCATTTCTTTTTTTTTCTTTTTGTCCTGGTGTATGACGGCATGATCGCCAGTATCGCGCGTGCATGCACTCAAGAGAAAAAAAAACAAAAAAATGAAATGTGCGTGCGGCAGTTTTATGGATCTTTCGTATGATTTTTGTATTCTACTTCAAGAAATGATTTCTACATTCATTTTGCATGGCGTTACAGCTTACTCATATTATAGTGAACGTACGTATGTGAATAAATGAATAAAGATGAAACATAATGTACAATCATTTTGTGTTCTTAGTTTCACAAAAGTGGATTTTAAAGTACCACAAAAACGTACAAGCTTCTGTAATGACGATGAAGTTACATACTTTCTTTCTGAAAAAAGTACGTCGCATTCTGCCTGTCTGAGTATCATAAGCATTTTATCCCCAATATCAGAAAAGAAAGCTTCATTACAACTAAAAATTCACGCTTTTAATATATGCAAAAATATTCTCTAAACATAGCGAAAATACCAATAACACCGTTATAAAATTATGCATATATCGTTTTTTTTTTCAAAGCCACATACTTAACTATACAATATGCATAACACAGGTTACACGTTTAAGTGAACCGGTGAGCCGTTCAAATGAACCGGTTCATTTCAGTGAGCTGAGCCGTTCCGAGCCGCTCACTGAAGTGAGCCGTTTTGCCCATCTCTACTAGTGGGACTTGTCACATAGTGCGCAAGCATTCGTTCCAGTTAGTGATATCTCAGTCGATTGAAACGTAAGCACTATTCTTCTTTCTGGGGTTTTACGTACCAAAACCAGTTCTGATTATGAGGCACGCCATAGTGGAGGGCTCCGGATTAATTTCGATCACCTGGGGTTCTTTAACGTGCACTACAACGCAAGCACACGGGCGTTTTTGCATTTCGCCTCCATCTAAATGCGGCCGTCGCGGCCGGGATTCAATCCCGCGATCTCGTGCTCGAAACATAAACAGTATAACGAAAAGTCAGTAAAAATTAACAGGTATACTGGAGTTGCGGAAACGATACACCAGCTAAAGAAAGCGCACTGTGAAAAGAATAGGTGCGCTTCCCAGATCTCCTCAAGACCGTAAATAAATCTGCTCGGTGCAGATAGAATGACTGGGATCTAGCAAAAAATAAAAAGAAATTTGGCATAGACACTTAAGACTGCTTACATGTCGGAATGCGAAAGCATTGTAGTCGCTGTGGTGAAATGTTTTCGCTTAGGTATTCATCCGCATGTCGTCGTGCACGTTGTAAACATGCACGTCGTTCCTTTTGAGACATGATGGCGGTGGTACACCTCATTGTATACACTCAAAATTTGGCGTTGAGAGAGCTGTTGTTGTTGTTTTTGTTGTTGTTGCTTCCTGTCACGTATGTAGCTCCCACGGTGGTACGTGGTAGCCATACCCACAATCCCCCATACCCACTATGGGGGATTGGCCACGAAATGGATACTCAGAGCACAATGGTGGAATTTCGTACTGCAGAATCGTTAGCGCGTGATAAAAGACGATGAAGGTGACCCGCACACCATCATAAACGTCAGCTTTCATCAGTGCGGCGCAATTTAGAAAATATACCACTGCAAATAACTTCGCAACATCATTGCCAATATTTGATTTCCCGCACCTCAATTTTCCTTGGAACAACAAATTATGCTTCATTAGAAAAAATGAAGTAACGATTACGAGACTACGGTGCCGAGTCCCGCCACTGAACTTTTACCTCCACAGGTCTGTTCTTTGCGATATCACCTTTCTGTCCTTTATGCAATGAGAGTGAATCTCTGCAGCACTTCTTTTTCACATGTCGCCGGTTGATTATCCATAGCAAAATATTTTTAGAACACTTCCAAAAATTTGGCTTGAATTTGACACTTCCAGAAATACTTGCCTTTGGGGCTACCGGACTGGGTTACAGCCACAGGAACGTTTGTGAAGCTCCCTGCATCTTTCTGTGCGAGACGAAAAAGAATTGCATGCTAAACTTCTTCTTAATACTTATTATGCTCGATAACATTTTTCTGTAATACTAACATATTTGGTCATCCATATCTGTAACTGTAGACGCTTGAAGTCCTGTTTACAATTTACTTATGTCATTTCACCGCACTGTCCTCAAAAAAATAGTTTCTTTCACCTCCTGATTCACCGCCCGACGTGTTTTACTCTTTGCGCCGTCTGCCATTTTTGGTACCACGTTTTGGTCACACCACCAACATATTTTCGCGAAATGGGGCACATTATGTTTTCGCATTAACAAACTGCGTTCTGTGGCGAAATGTAAACAAGAGTTCTTGCCACAAGGTATTCGGCGGTAAACTAGGTGGGGTGATGAAGTTAGGAAATTTGCAGGTGCAAGTTGTAATCAGCTAGCGCAAGACAGGGGCAATTGGAGGTCGCAGGGGGAGGATTTGGTCCGGCAGTGGGCATAAATATAGGCTGGTGATGATGATGAGTCCAGAGCTGCAGGATTCTTTTCAGGCTTTAGAACAGGTACCACCCATGCCAGCTTTTATAAATGTGGGTTATCCCCTCTGGCTCACACTTAGTTAAAAATGCCAGCAGATCACGTCGTCTCTCAACCAGTAGGTTAGTCAGCATCTGATTACTGATAAGGTCAGAACCGATCGCACAGCGACGTCGCAGGCTACTCATCGCTAGTTCCAACTCTCTCAGTGTAAAAGGAGCCTCCATCAGAGATGAAGATCGCGCCGGAGGCTGGGTGGTTGCGCCAGCTGACCGGCCGGAGGGTATACTTGAGCAAAGGCATTCGCAAGACAAGCGAGCGTCTTGCCTATAACTTCAATGCTAGGGCTTCAAATGGCTTGTTTGCAAGGTTTGCATGGTTTGCAAACTTACCAGCAAGGTTTTCAGCAACCCACCATATCCTTGGAACTGGCGTGTAGACCGATAGGCTCGCACAACATGGTTCCCATTGATCTCTTCTTGCACGAGACTCACTTGGTACGTCAAGCAGCGTCAAAAACTATCATCGTGCATGACTGGGTTTCGGCAGCGTCTAAGTGCTGAAGACAATGTGCTGGACCTGATAAGCCACATAAACATTACAATGCGGATGGCCTGTCGACACTTGTTTTTATGGATTTTTCCAAGGCTTACGACTACGTGTCATAAACAGCCATCATCAGCCAGTTACAAGTTATAAGCGTCACGGAGCATCTCTTGAACTTCATACATACGTTTCTGGATCCATGATTGCCGCATCAGAGTTTCTCTTGGCGACACTTTGAGCGATGAAATGGGAATATTTCGCGGAGTACTACAGGGGAGTGTTTTATCTCCCTTAGTATTTAACATCGCCATGGCTAGCCTCCTAAGAGTACTAAACCATCGAACACCAGTGAAAATATCTATATATGTCGATGACATCTGCATATGGGTCTCCGGCTACCAGAATCGTCACCTCGCACCAATAGCCCAGGGAGCTATAAATGCCATTTAGGGCCACTTGGCAACGCTTGGCTTATCACTATCAGCAGAGAAATCATCATTCGTACTATTTCCTGGAAGAAAATGGAAATCTACACGCTTGAAGCTGAATATGGACGCATACCAGATTTGACAGGTCGCCAACGTCCGATTTCTTGGCGTTACCTTGGACCACAGGCTACTCTGGCGCCGCGCTGTTAACCACGTTGTGGCGTCATCATCACAGAGGCTACATGTGATCAAGCGAGTCGCTGGAATACGCTGGGGCAACCACCCGACATCGACGCTACGGCTACATACAGCGTTGGTTACCAGTCGGATCCTGTACCAGCTATCTCTGATGTCATCCTCAGATAGCCAATACGACGAGCGCTTAGAAGCCATACGCAGAAAAGGTATGATTCGCCTGTGCCTGGGAGTCCCTCAGTTGGAATCGAAGAACAAGTATTCTCCGATGCTGTGTCACGCCCTCTGCGACTTCAGACTTCCCATACTCTCATGACGCAGCTACTACGTTTGAGTGAGTCTACGGCCGGCAAAGCCCTCTTACGACGTATAGGAAACAGGGCGTTTTCACATTTTTATGCAGCACTGAACACACTTAGAGTCTTAGGATTGCGCTACTCGAGACAGAGGCAAAAGATAGAACCGCCCTGAACATTTGAGGACATCACATCCAACTTAAGTGTACCACGATTGCAGTCAATGAGCAGCATTCCATCTGCAGAAGCCGTCACTAGTCTTAGAACATTTGAACGCGACTTACCCGAATCACCTACAAGTATACACAAATGTATCTGTCAAAGTAGACGAAGACCGCTGCACAGCTGCATTCTATATTCCCTCTCTGAGATATACGTTGTCTGGCCGTCTGGACTCCATAGCCTCGTCGACAGTTGTGGAAGGCATAGTAATAGCTGCCGCTCTGCGCAAACTAAAGACTTTGCCTCCGCAGAATGTGGTTGTCCTTCCGGACTCAAAAGGCCGGCCGCGTTACAACTCTAGCGTGGTCTGCCATCCATAAAGTTCCCGCATAAATCACTAGCCCTCGTGAAAGAACTCGATAACAAAGGCTTCACAGTAAAGCTTCAGTGGATTCTCTCCCACATTGGTATTTCTGGCAACGAAAAACTTATGCGCTTGCATTCGCAGCGCTCGATCATCCTCCTAAAGTTAAGACTCCAAAGAGTAATGAAGTTAAAAATGTGACATTCGTAATTACTTTGGGTCGCTTTGGGTTCCACCACATATGCCCTGCGTAAGCAAGAGATTTCACCGAGAAGAAGCCTCCCTTCTACATCGAACAAGGACAAGTTCTGCTAGTACATCGGCCTGGTTGTCTAAGACGGGGCGAATCAATTCTTCGAACTGCATGGCATGTGACGAGACAGGAGACATTGAACACTTTCTGTGGTAGTGACCGAAATTCCAAGTTTAAAGGGACGCTCTCCTGGAAAATCTGCAAAAAAGGACCTTCCGCATGCGCGCCTGCAAAACTTGTGTTTCCCGAGGAATCAGTTAGTCTGCAAAGAAACTTAACGTGTCTTTATCGAATTCTTAAGAAAGACTGGTTTTATGGACATATGGTGAAACCCTGCAGCGATATTGTAAGAGACGCTCGGGCGGAGCAATTGCCAGCCTTGATTGCCAGGCTAAACCCGCCTGATGCTACAATTCACCACCACCATGATGATGATGATTCCGCGGTAAAAGCGACATTCGAATCCTGAAACCGTTATCTTGCTCATTTTCTTGACGTTTTGCCAGATGACAAATGCAAGTATTTAAAATAGAAAGATTAATAGAAGAAAGCATGTCCAATTATTGAAAAAATTGCACCATCTACCCGTAGGGGAACCCTGAGTAGTATGCGAAGCAGCCATGGGGTGGACTCGAAGTTCGGGATCGGCCTGTCGCCGCTGCCGTTTCGTGGCAGCAGCTCGAGCCCTCTTCTCCGCGGCGCTGACACTGGCGTTGACGCTGGCGCTGTCCGTGGCACTCATCGCGCCGTTGCAGGAGGAGAATGAGAGGAGCGGAGCGCGCGCGCGTCATTATACCGCGAGCTACAGTGGCGCCCCCCAGCGGATTATGCAGCGCCTACCATCGCGCCTCTAACCTAAGTTGCTTTGCATTATAGCCCACGGAGCCGCAGGTTTTGCCATTCGTTGCGCAATCCGGAGTGGAGAGGAGCGTCGGAGAGGAGGAATGCCGAGAGAAGAGACGAGACAACGAGAGGATGGGAGGAGGATGCGCATGCGCAGTGCGGGTGTGGCCGCCGCACGGCGGATGGCTGGAGGGAGGCAGGGAGGGGAGAGTGACATAGCCCCGACCATAAGCTGCTTCGTATCTAAAAAGGTATTAGTCTGGCCCAGTACTGTTACTTATGTTGAATGCATGATCGCAAATATTCAACTATTTTCTTTTTGTGGGTTCTCAACCACACCACTTATCGCCAATTCGGCCCTCTGGCCAAGAAGATTCCGAGGACACCTAAGTACTTCTTATGAGTTGTAAATGCAAAAGCATTAATGTCCAATCGAACGTCATGTGCGGTCTTTCGAGTTATGAACTCCTCGCGGGCCAGCGAAGGCGTTAAGACGCTTGGCGCGTTTTCATTTACCCTTAGTGAGAGGCAGTTAGAACGCAGACTAGAACTTGCGCGGACAAGGAACGCGTGAATAACGCAGACTTCCAAGAGCGAGGGTGACGTGGCATCGCGCCAATGCCCTCTCCCCTTACGCAATACCACAGCAGCAGATGTTCCCTTTCGCGCGCTCATCTCCGTCGAGAGCCAAGCCAGCGTCACGTGGTGTCGCAGCCAATGGGAACGCGCGCGTGATGTGGCGTCACAGCTAATGGGAAGTTTCAGTTTCACTGCTACAGAAGCCGCCAGCGTTTTCGCTCAATGGGCCATCACGCTTTCTCATCAAAAGATTGGATGCCGCTGCTGTAATGCAAACGCACTGATTGTTGTCGGAAATACGGACACAATATAGTGGAGTTTCTTGCTTGGTACCTTGCTGCAAACGGATGTCATCGGTGGTGATTGCCGTAATAGTCAGACAAGTGTGAACTATGAATAGTGACAAGTGTGAGAGCAGCGTCAAAAAATGTTTATTGCAGGATTGACCGGCACAAAAATGTGTGTACAAATTCTAGTAACTATCAATTAAATTTTTTTAGACAAATGTTACTAAAACCTACGAACGGTATATTGAAAGTTCACAAACCGTTTTTAAACTTCCTAAATACTTCATACCAACATCCTGTCGACTATTGGCCACCGATATTCAATTAAAATATTATTTACAAACTTTCTTGAAACGATGAATGAACATCCTTCAAACATTAAAAGCAGGGCATCTTTTTACTTCTTAGAAACATCCTACCAACTTTTTTCCAGTTTTTGCCGTTCGCCCTAGAAACGTCCTTGTAACTTTTTTCTCTGTTGCTTGCTCTAGAAATATTCTTGTAACTTGTTTCCAACTTTCTATAACTCGCCCTAGAAACATCCTGGTGACATTTATCCAATTTTTCCAGCATTTTTAAAAATTGTCTGGTACTGTTCTGATGCAACCTTGTACATATAAAAGTATGTACGTGTTGGCAAAACACACCAATCTTTTCAAACACTGATGTTTATTTTCCAACCCTTTCATACATGCCCTCAGAAACCACAAGCAAGCAGTGACTATAATGTGGTCTTGACATCTCCCGTGTTCTTGATATCCCTCTTGCTGCAAGCCTAAAGGAGGAAAAATGCAATAATAGTTAGCCTTATGAATTGTATCTGGACGAGATAGCATGATGCAGTCATACACAAGAATTTGACTTCAAATGACCCACAATCAAAACGAAGATTTCAACTGACTGCCTTGCCACACATACTTAGAATGGCATTCACACCTCTGGGGTGCAAAGCTTCTTTTTGGACGACGTCCTGTTGGGTATTGGAACGCCACCCAAAAAATGACTTAAGTACTGCTGAAGCAGAACTGCTGCACATAATATGCATGTGTTACATGTAGGAATCGTACACTTGTGTAAAGTAGCTGTAAATCAGTTGCAGTAAAGATAGTCAAAGTTTTTAGAATGGCTTCCGCGAGATATGCCGAACTCAATAATAGGATGACATGTGTAATGCACTTTTTGCCTAAACCATGTCTTTAGGAGGAAGAAAACATTTTTATAGACCCTCTAGTGTGCATTATTCACAGTTTGAAAGCTCAATTTGGTAAAACCACAACAAATTATTATATTAAAAAGTGACTATTTCAATATTTCCACCAAGTGCAGGGCTGCTTGAGCATGAAGCAAGCTTCCTTGTGACATCTCAGTAAATCCGAGGTAGTGAGCATGTGGTACCACAGACCACAGATGCACACATGTTCTGGGCAGTAGTCAGCACTGTTACCATGTCACCGGAAGCTTGTGTATTAGGCAGCTGACAAGTAATATGAAAGAAAAAGTAAAAAGGATTGTTTGCATTTCAGATAAGTGACAGCAAAGAACAAGCTTTATCCAATGTCAACTGTAGAAGGGCAGAGACACGCTGAAAAAAAAGCAAATGTAAATGCGAACGCTCAGCGTTCAGCTGCACTGTCGTGGCTTGCAACTACTGCCCACAGAAAAAAAGTGCCAATGTAACGATGAACACTTAGCATTCAGCTGCACTGTCGTGGTGGCTTGCAACTATACTGCACTGTGCGGATTGTTGTGATTTAGCAGTTTGCATTACCACCTCAAATTTCTGTAAAATACAAAGGAGACCAGCTTCCTGCTTGAAGCCAACCTGCACTTCGGGTGCATATTGAACTTGTCACATTAAAAGGTTATTGGTTTGTTATATGCTTGAGGAATTACCTGCTCCTACAGTGGCTAGGGATTCAGCAGCTACCTAATAAAGAAAATCTTGCTTTTTGTATGCTAATTTTAAGAGATGAAGTATGGTACGCAATACATAAGTGTGACCGGTTAGAGGGAACAATATAAGCGCACAGGCAATACTGTGAGAAGTGAGCTTCACAATACTGCATAATAAAATTGACAAAAAGAAAAACATCTCGAGACCTCATGCTTCTCAACGATTATCTTAAAAAGGCAATCTGACTAGATTAATATACAGTCTGTACAGAGTATGTCATGCAGTTACTCAAGTCAGAGTTATATTTAGCTCAGAGGAGGCTAGTTAAAGGTAAGTTCATTAAACTGAGGGCCCTCCAGATGACCAAAAGTGAAATGCAAGCGATTTGCCACTAGAAATCATGAAAATGGCACACACAGTAAAATGATTGCATATTACAGAAACATATCCTACAACACACAAGGCAATGACAGTTTTGTACGCACCTTTGTAAAAGCACGCAGATCAGGTGCTTTATAGTGGTGCTCTCCAGCTTGCAGCAGTGCTGCAGGTTCCTGTGGGATGCCTCCAGAATCCGCATAGCCTTCAACTGCAATGAATAATTTATTGCAATGTGAATCTGGAAACCTGTCATATCAGTGTAATACTGAATTGCAAAGAGCCTCACACTAGCAGCTACATTAATGTGCGTCTCGTACGAATCTCTCCATTATATCTCAGGAGGTTACACGGTTATGTTGTAACAAGTGCGATTCAATGTTGGAATGCAGCAAACATAAGATTACCAGGAAAATCACCGAAACTCAAATATTTAATAAAGCAAAAAGAGCATTGGATTATGAAAAAAAATATTGAGCACATGCAAAGTCTTTTGAACCCTAGGCCGTGTTTGTATAGCGATGGTATTCCTTCTCGCTCTTCGTCAGAGGTTTGACCGACGCGCCGCCCGTGTTATGAACTGGAATAGCCGGCCGTTCACGGTGGGTGGTAAGAATGACGTAGGATACAGCGCAAAGTATCGCCATGAAATCGCAGCCCTTACTTTATTACTGCAAGGCACAGTCATTACCTATGACTGGAAGAGCTGGCATACTGTTCATTAGATGAATATGTATAGTAAAAGCCAGCGTCTGATTGAGAGGTCTCGATTAAAAAGAAACCTCGTCATTGCAATATCGACGTATATCTGCCTCGCAATATAGAACACGACAGGTTCTATAGTTCAATATAGCATACAGACAGGTTCTCGCGACGCGGGCCTTCAAAGTGAACTGTATACAAAAAAAAAGTCTTCATACAAGCTAATATGTGCGCAAGCGTCAAACATAGCTATCCTGTGCCAACGCGTGAAGCCCATGACACATCGACGTGTACACACCTGCAGTGTACTCGCGGAAATGCTTATATAAGGAATAATTTTCTGCCGGGAAACTACCCAACAAACAGTACATTTCAGTGTTTCCATAATTGTGTTCCCATTCAGTCAGAGCAATCAGACGGGGTACCATACTTCACAGGAAAATGCAAGTACGCGATAACATCAACAGAAGCTTTCGTAAAATTGCTTACTAAATGTGCACAGAAACATGGACAACTTACGCTCAGAATGCGCTCTGCTCTAGTTACACAAAGCTCATTACATGAACAGGGTTCGTACTGGTTTCCAAGGCAAACATTCAAGGATATTTCAGGACTTTCCAGGACCTGTCACAGGTTTTTCAAGGACTCAAAGTGGCATCTGAAGTAGGGTTTCTTTACTCTAACATTTCCAAAAATGACTAGTTTTATTGCACGTACAATAAATAAATGTATATCACAATTATAATAAAAAACTCTAGCCTTGATAACTTCGCAAGATCACAACACAAAATGAACGCTTACAACAGCGGCTGAAATTTTTCCACTATAAACTGGGTAAAGTTCATCACAAATATTCAAAATAATCAGCATAGGGCTATTGCACTAAAATAAAAAGAAATAAACGTATATCCCAATGATGTTAATAATGTCAAGCCTTGATCTTCTTGCGAGTTCTCAACAATACCAAAAAAAGTTCGCAAAACACAATGAATGCTCATAACAGCTACTCTGACTTCTCCAGCATTAACTGGGCAAGCTTACCTAACATTTCCAAACCATTCAGTGTAGTCTTGCTACACATCCATTATATTATAACAAATAGATATATATTGCAATTATATCAACCATGTCTTGTCTTGATCATTTCTCAAGTCCGCAATATTAAAAATTAACACGACAAATACTCACAACAGGTGCTCAGGCTTCTGCAGTATTAGCTGGGTTGGTTCATCAAACATTTCCAAAACATTCAGCATAGCGTATTTTCCTGTGCATAAGACGCGTTTTTTTTCCTGAATTTTTCGTCGGTGCGTCTTATAGAACCGTGCGACCTATGTACGTTCTTTTTCGGAAAAACTGCCTTCAAAATCGGATCCAATGTTATGGCTATTGCGAAGTGCGCTGGTTGACTTCATTGCTACGGGTTCTGTGCATGCTATCGAGCTGCTGGGTTCTCGTGATCAAGTTCCCGAGTGCCATGCGAGAAGGATGGAGTCGCAAGGCAAGCAGCGGCAGGCCGACTGCGAGTAGATCGACCCCGAATTCGTCGCACCTGCAGGTCGCTGTCAAGATACGGCACGCACCACTGTGCAAACTACACAGTTGCTACGAGGGTACAGGCAGCCCCCCCCCCCTCCCTCCCTCCCTCCCGGGCTGCATTTCTGCTTTCCTCCCTTGTGCGCGATTCAGCTCACCGTCGCACGCTTTCACTCGCACATACAGCGTAAGGCACGCAGGGACGATGTTATCGTCTTTGGACTTTATACGGAACATAGCGATAAGCACAACGGCAGAAATGCGCCTGGAGTAGAAATATATGGCACCCATGATGATACGCTTGCGCGTGGTGCACGTTCACGGAGCGAAACATCACTGTAACTTTTATTGCGATAGCAATTATATGGACACTTGAACCGGATTTCTGCCGTCGGCGTCGTCGTCGCCGTCGCCGTGAGGTTCCCTATAGATAAAATCTTCGCCGCGCGCCGTATGCCCGAGAGGAAGCGTGCGGAGACGCGCGCTATCACGGAGAGCGAACACACTCAATCTCCCACGCGCAAGCAAGGAAGCAGGAAGCCAGCGCCGGAGGGAGCAAGGGGGGGGGGGGGGGGGGGCGCACTTCTCTGCCAACAACCGCGCTCGTCGCTCGCTCGCACCGTCTCTTATCTCCACACGGCTCTGACCTTTAAGTGCATTCGCCGCTCAGTTTCCGTTGAAGCGATAGACCGCACGTACCTTCGCCCGCTGCGGCGTATGCTTGCTGCCAGCGTTTTGACAGTCGTTGTCTGCTGTCATTCAGTGTGATCTCTTCGTGTTTGTGCGCGCTCGCACCACGCTTGTTCATTCAGTTCGTAATAGTCGGGCCACATTTTCCAACGCACGCTACACACGCAATGCTGCCCGGATCGGCAGTGCAGCGCTACAGGTGTGTCCCTTCGCACGCGCTGCCCACGGGAAGCGCTTCTCATCAACACCACCGTTTCACACGCGCCTTCTCGTGGTCATCGAGTCTCTCTTCATGTCGGTCTACTTACGCCGCAGCACACCTGCTTACTTAATCAGCTCATGTTTACTACAATTCATATTGCTACGCTACCAAAGCCGCTCACCTTACTTCGTATGACATTGCTGTGTTGCTATCGCATTCATTGCTTCGCCCTTAGGGCGAAACTGTGACATTTTTTTAAAGTGCTTACAGAAAGAACAGGTGCGTCTTATACACCGGTGTGAGTTATAAACATTCTTTCTTTTTTTTGTTTTTGTTTTTTTTTTTTTGAAAAACAGACGTTTTGAAGGGGGTGCGTCTTATACAAAGGTGCGATTTATAGACCGGAAAATATGGTAATGTTATTGCACTTATATTATCATAAATAATATCATAACAAAACCTCCATCCAAAGGCACTGAGCATCAGTGGTAAAGTTGCTCCACTCTCTTTAGCTTCACCTCGCGCACAAGAGTGAAAGTGGGACAAGGCAGACCAACAGGCGAGGAGTGAAACGAACGATAGGGTGAGAAAAGCAGCGTAAACACTGCCAGCCCCAAGCCAGCACCGAAGCGCGGCACGGGCCTCTTGCTCCGTTCGCGGTTTGACGTACAGGTGCCCACAAAATAACTCGGAACGCCAGACCGGTGGCCTCTCGTCGGCGGAGCACACCCGCGGAAACATACAGCCTTGGTCTGCGCGTGCGCGGCATCCCTAGCAAGCAAGCCTCGCACCCTAGTGCATCCAGATAGGCGTTGCATTGCGTCCAAAAACTTGCGGTTTGTCCCTCTTAGCGCTGCGACAACACATCTAGGGAGAGGAGGGTGGGGGGGGGGGGGGGCGGGGGTGATCGGGGCATGTAGGCGACAGCGTGCTCGCGCGCTATGCAGCGTAATCTCTAAACGCTAAACGCACGCGTAATCCTTGTGGCGTATTGAAGTCGGGATCTGCATTCATTCTGATAGTCATGCTTTCTGGATAGCTTGCGCGGATATGGAATCCATGAGAGTTTATAACACAGTGGTGACCATTGAGTTCACCATGCTCTACTTTTAATTATACCTGATGTCTTGCATATCTGAGTTAATTATTTCGCCTAAAGAAACTATGAATTCTTCGCTTATCTTTCAGGTGGGCGAGCGCCACGGCTCGCCTATATAATATCACTGTAGCGCACTTTTCAACCGGGTTATCGCGTTGCGCGATGTATTTTAGTCCTTGTGCAATTATATTCCAAGCCGCATTTACTACTTGGGAATAAGATCAGAACTTGTACTGTAACATACGACGGCTCCTTTACCAAGGATGACTGCGTGCAGTAATAAAAGTTTTGAAAATGACATCACACAGCGTATTCCAACACGCCAATTTCATGCACAGGAATTAATTTTATGCATCCGGCACTATAATAAAGGTCTATTCAATGCTTCGCAGTCACAATGAACATCGCATAGTGCGCTATTTATTTACGAAATCGGGCCGCTTTGCTGCACTTTTAGTTGAGAGTACTGCAAAATTTCATCGTGTGTCTGCGTTGGTTGGCGCAAATATTCAATTTTTCGTTCAGTGTCGTTATACGTTGCTAATCAAGGGGGTGTTCAGCTGTGTGAGTTAAATGCTATGAAAAAAAAGACGTTTCAGTGGGGTCCCACATCTATTGCTAAGATAACTTTGCCGGCGAAAGCTTTAATGCTTTGACGTCATTTTATTTGCAATTGTTTGCTTATGTTGATAAATAATTAAACAACTACTAATTGGTCGTAATTCGGTTTATTTGCTTTCTTACTTGCTGTTACGGAGTCTTTAATTGACCCTTATTAGTATGTACTGCTCTTTGGAACTCCTAATTAGTCTTAATTTGGTGTGACCATTCTTATCACGGAGTCTGGAATGGACGTTAAGTAGTGTCTATTACTGTTCGCAACCCTTAATTACTTTTAATTACTCTTAATTATTCTTAGTTACTTAGTAATTCACCTTAGTTACTTTGTAATTCCCCTTAGCACGCTTTAATAAATGTGTCGTATATTGTCCGTGGATTGGTCTTGTTAATTACCCTAATTACTTTTAATTATACGTTGAGACTCTTGAATTACTCTTAATTATTTTAGCTACTAGGTGCTGAATTCACATTTACATGCTTTTTTGAACGGTAGAGGTGTAGTATGCCGCTTTCTGATTTTTGCTACCGCAAGTGTTGTCGACGAAGGTCACATTCCGCGACTAATGAGCCAGTTAAACGTTTCGCTCAAATAGGCGCAGATGCCCATTATCGCGCACACACGAGCGCTTATGCTCCATCACGTGCACACGCGCGCAGACAGCGTTTCTGAGACCGCATCCGCACAGCCCCCCATATGACAACGCTAAAAGGCACCCAACGCTATTCTTTTGGAGCAAGGCAACACCTATTTAGATGCACTGGGGAGCGAGGTGAGCTTGCTAGGGAGACCGCGCATGCGCAGACCCCGTCACTAATTTTTCACCGGCGCGCTCCGCCGGCGAAAGGCCACCGGTCCGGCGTTCCGAGTTATTTTGTGGGCACCTGTACGTGGTGAGGCCTCTTATTTTTTCCGTGCAGTTCTGCAAAACGGAACCATGTGTGCTCGCGCTGGCGTATTGTTTCAGTTTGTCAGATCAACGCCGACTTACCACAGAATGGAGGTCGCAATGTCAATATCAGAGTGCAGTGGTCACGAAATTCAAGGATTTTCAAGGAAGGAAAAAAATTCCAGCACTTTCAAGGGCCTTGAAAACGCACTTTTCAATTTCAAGGGTTTTCAAGGATTTTAAGGACCTGTACGCACCCTGCATGAACCATAAGCTACAACAAAGCGCCCAAGCGCCAAACTTGCTTACCTTTCAAGACGTAGTCAGCAAACACTCCTTAGTCCCACAGGTACCGTGGCACCAACTCTCTTTCGGGCGCAAACACTGTAGAGCTGCCGATGAACTACAGCACCACGAACGCACAACCTACAACAAATTCTTCCATACACTGTGATGAAGCCCCAGTACCAGGCTTTTCACGAGAGCGCAGGCAGGCGGGAACAAAAGCAGCTCGGACGGGCGCTGTAAGACACTGTTGACACTGGCGTATCGCTCGAAACACACGGCGAACACACGGTGTTTCACGAGTCCAGAGATTGTGCGATGGTTAATGCACACGATAAGAAGCACATTTTGCCTAGGCACTTCTAATATAAAATTCAACTACCGCCTCACTGCAACAAGCACTCGCGCACAGCCAACGTTAGGGTGGCTAGAAGGGGAGGTGTGAATACCGGCGGCGCAAGCGTGACCCCTCAGCGCACCGATGCCGCAGGGCGGCGCTGTTGACCGAGGCGCGGGAAGGCACGCAACCGAAATGAGCGCATCGCCAGCCTCGGGTATCGCGCGTTGTCTGCGAGCGTCATGGAATATACGTCTTTATCCATGAAATCAACGTTTTATCAGCCCACATCACTACTCCTGTGAGATTTTATGGGCCCAGTTCGCATTGCGTCGATAGATTCAAACGCGTTTTTTTTTTTTTGTCCTCCAGATCAGAATCATAGGGGCTGGGGGCTCTGGAATAATTTCGACCACTTCGGGTTCTTTAACGCGCACTCACACCTTACGGCACACAGGTGCCTTGCACTTCGACTCCCTCAAAATGCGACCGTCGTCCTCGAGGTCAGCAGTAATCACCCTATGCGTGCCGTACGTACGACCTGTAAACTGCAGTCATTACCCGATTACTTCTCGACGTACAAACCACTTTGTGCCAGCGCTTGAAGACGTGTAGCATGTCCTTTCGACGCTCAAATAAGCAATTTACTATGATTTCAGACAGCAACAGATCTGGTCATAAAATAGTTTATTTAAGTGAGGAAAACAACTATGGGAAAATTTGATCTACAACACGCAATATTTCAGTGCTTTTAGTTTATTCTCAGTGCCCTGCTGAATGACACCTTTAAGCAAAAAATGAATCCTTGTTACGCAATAAAAACGTACAACTGATGCTGTCAGGGCAGCAGAATGCTCTAGGCAACCAATTTTTGGCACATCACCAATTGATCAACTGCATAAACTTTGCCACAGCTTTGGCATGCAAACGAGTGAGTTTGTTTTCAATAAGGGCATTAATTGACCAGCTTGTAGAATGGTTCTGATAGACTGATAGATATAAAAGGCCCCCAAAGTCCCTTCTGTTTGTTCTTTAGATTCCACAACGGTTTCGTTGTGAAGCTGCCCAGCCAAGTAGATGCTACAGCTGGCAATTGTCCTTCTCCAATGAAGAACACTACCATTTTGGTTAACACAACAGGCGCAGCATTTCGTTCAATGCAAACTCTGCAGTCCAGTAACGAGCAATGTTTTGTTTAAACTTTTGCAGTGACCACAGTTCCAAAGGTCGCTTAAGCTCGATAATGAACAATTCTTCTGCGACTGGACTGGGCATTCCATCCCGCTGTATATTTACAGCCTCCACGTCTGCCGGTGGGCATGCATTCCCCCGTCTTGTCAATAGACAAGCGCCGCTTCTCTTGTAAGATAATAATAATAATAATACTTTATTTGTACTCAGAGAGTCGAATATGTAGTCCAGGCATACAGGGTCATAGTAGGCGGAACTGCCTATACCGGAGTGGTTTGCGTCCCGAACCTGGAACCCGTGGAGCGTGTGAGACATCTCTTCTTTTTTCTTTCTTTCGTCAGAGTCCTGCTAATGTATTTTGGCAAGTTCGGAAGTACTGTGGGCACGGCATCTTCTGAGAGGGCAGGAATGTGACGTGGTATCAAGACTGCAGTTCCATTAATAAAGTCGCGAACGATAAACCTAAGGAAACAAAAAAAAAAAAAAAGGCGGTGGTGATCAGATTGAGCTAGCGTGAAAGGCCTCGTGAATAATACTAGGATGGCAATTGGCAATGCCACGACGACGCTGTGCAACACGCTATGTATCGCGAGAAACACCACAAACAAGGCGACGAGACCAAAACTGACGGCGAAGGCACGGAGGCGAGGCGAGACCGGCAGGCCGGCGCGGCTATGCTTCCCGCGCCGCGAGCGGTAGCGCCATATTTCCCCTGGTGGCATCGGTGCGCAAGGGGGTCACGCGCGCCTGCAGGAAAGCGCCGCCGGTATTCACACCTCCCCTTCTAGCCACCCTACCAACGTGGTCCATAAACTACAGCAACTTGGATTGGATTGGATTTATTGAAGAAAACACTGCAGCAGCGCCACACTGCGGTTAACGAAAAGGAACCTGCCTCCCCGATTCGCATCGCTTCAGGAGTATAGCCTTCGAGATTCGCATTTGTCACTCAAGGTATGGGTGGGTTTGTATGGGTGTTCTGTGGCTGAAGCATGAGCCAATCCACGCGCCGCCCGTGCGGCTCCGTCTGCTTGAAATGACGGACGGTCTACGGGCTAATGTGACACTTACCGAGCACATATCCGTGATCACCGCCCACATACACGTTAATTATGGCGCCAAGTGTAATGTTTTCGAGAATATATGCCCTCATCTTGAATTGGTGAGACCATATTTCCTCTTAGCGTCAGGAATAAAGGTAACAAAACGTGGCGATGGCTGGCGTGCTACAGCAGCTGAAGCTTCGGCTGAAGTGCAACAGGCGTACTGCTTGCACGCACGTGTAAACAAACAGATACGGCCATGCCAGGTACACAACTGACTACTCAGTAAACTGACAATCGTAAATTATTCACTTGTGTGCCTTAGCAAGCATTTACATAATCCTTGCTGCCGTACGAATCCCGCCAATATATTGACACGTACACATGTTTATCTTTCACCGGTGACCGCTTTCCACCGGCTAACAAGTGTTAAACGTTATCGCTCGGCGCAGGACGCGCCTGCATCGGAAGCTTCTAGAACATTATCGATGCTTCTTTCCGTTGCCTGTTTTCACCGACGCTTATGTTATCTGATTGTATAACCGACGCGAATTGTCTAGAACTTTCTGGAAGACCCGCGGGCATCAGGGATTAATCTGGAACCTTCGATGACTCAGGTATAAAAGCCGACGCGTTTCGCCGCTGATCAGATTTCGACGACCGTCGACTGTGTTCGCCGCTTTCGTTGTGCTTCGAGTGTAGCTTGCTTTTGTGGGCTCAGGTTCGCCCAATAAAGAATAAGTCTCGCCATACACAGTTTTACGACTGTTTACTTCAGCGTCACTACTACGTGACATCTGGTGGAGGTGCTTTTATGTCCTTGTACCGGACTCCCCCGTCCAGCCGTGAGCCAAGCCCAAACCGTCCAGAAGACGTCGACGCCTACCCCGACCAGCGAGCTAGACGTACGCTAGCCGTAAGCAGTTTTTTCACGGGCTCGGGCCGGGCTCGGGCACGGTGTGTGCTTTTAGAGCCGGGCCCGGGCCGGGCTCGGCTTTTCTGACGCGGGCCCGGGCCGGGCTCGGGCTTTCTGCGAGTTATTCTCGGGCTTCTCAACTCCGAAAAACATGTATTTTTCGGTCTCGGGCCGGGTTCGGGCCAGTTTCGAGTCGGGCTCGGGCCGGGCTCGGGCTTAAGGTAAAGGGGTGGCGGGCCGGGCCGGGCGGGTAACGTAGATTATTTCCGGGCCCGGGCCGGGCCCGGGTCTCGCAATAAATGTTTTGATCGGGTTCGGGAGGGCCGCCCAATGTAAAAACGGGCCCGGGCCGGGCCGCAAAAATCGGCCCGTGCAGTGCTCGAGTCTGAACTACTGTAACGTTGAAAAATTCCCATGGCGTTAAATATGATATCAGTCTCCCAAGCATTGCAGTTGGGCTTGCTGTCGGCAGGCCTGAAATGAGGTATGCCGATGCAGCTGGCGCGGATGACCGTATTTCTGAGCTCCGAATGTTTCCCAAACATCAGCTTCGTTTTCTGCTTGTCGCAACCTCTGGAGAACAGTGCCGGACTCACAAAAGCTGACAAAGCCGACGGATCTTTTAAGTAACGCCTGCTTTCCCTTAACTCACAGGTGAAATTTCGCAAAGGAGTCTGGGAAACATATCGACTGAGTGCGTCGCTGGATTTCACGTTCGCATCCAGTAGAATCCAGTCCACGTGGTAAACAAAGAGCTGAGATTTAAATGTCCAGCCTATGCATGTTGACGTGTTTTCGCGGAGGCTCGATACGAGGACATTCGTCTTGAGATTGTTCCACATGTTCCTCGCTACATAGAGTTTCATGTTTGTGTCCTCGAGCAGCTTCCACGTAGTCACCGCCCACGGCAGCCGTTTCAACCAGGAATGGTCATCCCAGTGCCGCTTGCATGTCGCTAGCGCAACTTGGTCGTGTTTGCTTATGTGGGAACGCAAGCTGCTTGTGACGTGGAAAGTATTTTCTTCCCGCAGGGTCCCGCTCACCGTGATAACGTTAAGTACCTGTATCGTAACGACTACTATTACAGGTAACGTAGGTAGATATTGGCGATACCTTCCCATCGGTTACTTTATTTACGCGAAAACAGACGAGGGAGATAAAAAGAGCGGTAAAGCAAGGTGGTTGACTGAATTATACTTTGTTATTGCTACCTCGAATTTCGAATGTAAGTTCTCCAGCCAAATTTCACAACGTTTTCGGCCGCCGTAGCGTCCGTTGCAGTTTGATTTCTTTATTGAGCTTGTTGTAACTACTAAAACTTTAGAATAGCGATATAGAATCTCGGAGGCGAAACACGGCTTTGTAACTTTGTAACTGTATATCTGTGACAATTAGGAGCACTTCTTGTAATGTACTTAAGAGCGGGGCGACAAAGCAGGTACATAAAGAATTACCGCCAATGAACAAGGTTAACTTTTAGAGGACAAATCTGGGCTGAACGTATTGCTACTTTCATACACTGTTTTAACATCCCACAATGAACAGAAAGCTTACGTACAATCTATTTATCACAAGCACTCGAAAGGAAACAATTAGGTAAGCTTCACATGCAGTATCATAGTTTAACATTCGCTAAGAAGTGATTTATCGAAGACTAAATGCGGTGTAATACATAAACGTACCCTAGGAATACAAAGCAAAAAGGAGAAGACACAGCGAAGCACTGCCCTAAGAAAAATGAAGGCTGGGATGTCTGGGTGTCCCACAAGAGCCGTCACTTACGTTGAGTGAAACGAAAACACCAGCGAGTAGTCCAGTATTACAACAAATTGATGTCCCATCCGGGCTCCTCAGTGAACGGATACAGAAGTATCACTTCGTCAACTGCTTATTTCACGATTTCTGGGCAACTAAGCCCCTGTTCAGTTTCGCCGCACAAAATGTTGCTACTGGAATCGCATTCTTCAGAGGCGGAAGAAACTCACTAATTTTACGGCGTTAAAGGTCGTCCATGTTCCGCAGTGGCCTGAAAGACCCTGCAGACGTCAAAAAAGATGGCTGACTAATGGAGTAGCACACGAGGAATAAGGATTATAAACAGGGATAAGGTGTCTCACAAAAGGCTGGCCAACGTTTCGATAGGAGGACCTATCTTCGTCAAAGGTCCCTTTGACGCAGATAGGTCCTCCTATCGAAACGTTGGCCAGCCTTTCTGAGGCACCTTATCCCTGCTTATAATCGTTATTCCTCGCCTGCAGACGTCAGCATCGCGAACTTAACAGTGCCACGACGCTGTGGCAGGCAGACGATTTAGAGGTCATTGTCGATTTATATTCGCCCTGCTTAGATGAATTAACCGTATTCCTAAACGACTGCCCCGGATGTCAATGTCATAAAATAAACGACGAAAGGCCGTGACAGTGCCGAGGCGTTAGACGAATCTTCTTTTTCGCATAAACTAGTTTACAATAGCAGTTGAGCGAGTGGTGGCAAAGCGTACTTGCGTGGGGCGTTAATTACAATGCAGAAACACGAGGCTACGAATGTCCCAAACAGCTGTAAATATACAACTCATTTAAAAGTCACATCTAGCAGCAGACGTTTAAACTATTGTAACTTTAAAATGTGGTAATGGCTGCATCTGCATGTAGTTGCGGGGCGTGCGATGAAAAGGTGCCGCTAGGGAAGTCAGCTGTAGCTGTCACGGTTTGTTGGCATGTGCGAAAAAGTTATGTGTTTCCGAGTTTTTCGGGCTTACATTATTTCCTTAATTTCGAATTTATTTTTTATTAGTTTTAGCGACGTTGCAATTGGAATCGGAACGAGCTCCGTACCTTTGCTGTCGCATAAAAGTTTATTGTCGCACATCATTACAAGCTGCTGATGTTTTGTTACATTTATAACGTCTAAACAATACGATGCTCCCTGCAATGAATCTTCAACAATACGTCGCAGTGTATAAAATCAAAAGAAAGCCTCGTAATTATGTGCGCCTGTTTTACAAAGTATACCACCTAATTGTGTTCCCAGAGGCCTCTGTGTGAAGCTTCGCACAGTCCCAAGCAAGACAAACCTGCTTTACATATTTTTGTGTGGCAGCCTAATAATACAGCAAGCTGCGTGCGCCTTCGCGGGTTGCTATGTGTCACCTGTAACGCCGGTAGTCATAACAGTTAGCTAAAGAAGCTGCGTCAATTTGAACGCTTCTGAGGTGAAATAGGGTAACACAAAGAAAACTTCATTTGTCCCTATCAAAGACGGGGGCTTACCTTTCATTGGGGAGGGTGTAAGCCATTGGACAAAAGAAAGCACCCTTTATACTCCCGTAAAGGCGCTAAAATGTTTGTAGTGTACTGACAATATATATATATACGGACTCCAGGTGCTGTAGTACATTCAGGTGGGATATAGAAAAACGCTGGATGGCGATGATAGTTGAAGTCGAGTTGTGGGTGAGGATGGCGTGTATAGGCCGTATAACTTATTGTGAGAGCCACGCTGCAGCGACAACGTTTGATGGACGTTAATTCATCATCATCATAACCGTTATCATCATCGTTATCATCAACATAATAGAGAGAGCAGTATAATAGGAAAAGCATTGAGAGAATAGCAGTCACAGCATTCTATAATCAGTCAATAAATAAATCGATCAATCAATAATTTATTTACCCTACCCAGGAACAACCATGAGGTCTAAGTGCTCGCGCACGAATATGTAAAAGAACTACAAGGAATATCACTGAAAAAAACAATGAATAAAAAAACAATCTTGAAACGAGTGTACATACAATAAGGTGCAAGGTGAATGCAAAAGAAAAATGTGGAGAGGGGCAGTTGAACAATATGTGAAGCTATGAAACAGCCCAAAGCTCGGAAAAGAACAATGACAGCGAGTTATGAGAAAATGAATATCATGAAAGCAAGCGGTAGAAAGACACTCTATTCTGTGGACGGTTAAGTGTTGGGGAAGACAGGCAGGGACATGGAATGGTCTATGTTCTCTGGTGATCTTGCGCGCAATGCGAAACATAATACGATGAGGAGTTCGGGGCACTTGAGCATACCGTGAAGGAGTTCGAAACTCCTTCATAACATATGCATGTGTCATAACATATGCATGTGTTACCACAAGGTGAGCTCGATTACGTAGGCAGCAGGGAAATGAAAATCATGCAACACTGCTAGAGCAAAGTCCAGTGTCCGTGTTAGCAAATCTGGGATGATATACGCTCAGAAACGTTTCCTGAACCAGATCTATAATGTCACTGTTGGATCTAGAAATGTCCTTCCAGACGACCAACATGTATTCCAGTTGAGGAAGACAGATTGTTCGGTACAACTTGCCGAATGGTGCAGGAGTATCGAATTCTCTCGAGAGTCTGCAAACAGAGCCAAGAGATCGCATATCCAGCATTGCAACGTGTTTGGTGTGATCTGAAAAGTGTAAGGTTGTATCATAAAGTACACAGACATCATTGATCTCACGTACCTTACACCTGGGTAGAGAATCTACATAATAAGAAAAATAAATACTTCCTGTTTTGCGTGTGAAAGTCATGGCTTTGGTCTTAGCAGCAATCAAGATGAGTTTATTATCTTTGCACCATTTAGAAAAAGAAAACAGGTCAGACTGCAGGATGCGACAGTCATCAACAGTATGAATTGCCGCAAAAATCTTGATGTCATCTGTATAGAGAAGGAATGAAGAATTCCGAATAGAGGAAAGAATGTCATTATTAAACATTTTAAAAAGGAGTAGTCCTAATACTTATCTTTGAGGCACGCCGATAGTTAAAATGTAATGAAAACAAGTTTGGCCATTGGCGTTATTTAATATAATTAATATAACACGATCTATCAAGAAGATAACTCCGCCAGAGATTTACAATTGACGAGTCAACACCACAGTACGTAAGATTGATCAGAAGCAGTGAGTGGCTGACTAAATCAAAAGCTTTACTGAGGTGCCAATAAATGCTGTCAACTTGCCCCCTTTGAAGTACCGGCGTGGAGATCTGTGTCATGAAACTTTCGAGATTTGTGCTAGTGGTGCGGCTGGTCAGAAAGCCATTCAGATTCGGAATGAAAGAGTTCTTCACAGTAAACGACAATATGTTGTGAAGAGCAAGCTGAAATGTCTTAGACGTGGCACAGAGAAGAGAAATCGGGCGATAACTGGAGACATTGGTTTTACAGCCCGACTTGAATACACGAGCGGTTTTCCAAATTTCAGGAAAATCGGAAGTATTCAGAGCTAATAAATATAGACGTCAATACTGGGAAAAATATGCTGCCGTATGCTTTTAAAACTCAGCGTGGATGCCATCCGGGCCGCAGGACTGGGAAGGCTTCAAGCGCTGAAAGCCTTCGCTGTTGAAATTTTTATCAAACAACACAGCACTAGATATAGGAACCGTCATGTGCTGCTGACTGACACAAGCGTTGAAACCTGAAACTTTCTAAAAATGTGAGAAATGGATAGCGAAACAATCCGCGACTGCTTGGGCTTCTACTTCTCTAGGGTTGAACAGGCGAAAGCACCCTCCACGTTCACTTGAGTTATGTGGATATACTTCCAAAACTCTACCGACCGGTCGGAGGTGCTCTTCTCCAACAAAGCAATATATGACTCGTGATCCCGCTTATAGAGGCGCTTGCAAAGAGTCCTAAAAAGCGGAATTAATTATCTGCAATCATTAGGCACAGTACTTCTTTATTTCTTTATTTAATCTTTATTTTGACAGGAAACAACAAAAAAAAAAAACACAAAATTACAATAGAGACACCTTCCTACCAGAGTCAACGAGGCAAAAGGCGTCTTTTTTGGCGCCTGCCGAGGCCTCGTTTCTCTGACGTACAGCACACAGCGATAAGCGCTGTCGAAAAAAAAAAAGTATGTGCAAGTATACACTGCATACATTGTAGGACACAAATAAAAAGTTGGGGACGGGGTGATTTGGTCTGGAAGCAGGACCTATAGACAAGCATTTTAAGTTCAGAATGCACTAGAGAATAGTAATTAAAAGGCGTGAATGTTACAACGCAACAAAGCAATGACAATGTGGGGACCTTGCGCGTAAAATATTACAACAAGAAACAGTGCAGTACTTTCATAAATTTCCTCTATGCATACATTTAGGTGCATGGGACTGATCACACAAACAGGGCTTTCACTCGTGTTTTAAATGAAAAAATGGACTTTGATTCTTGCGCAATAGCAACTAGTTCCGTGTAGAAATTTAATAATTCAGGTATCTGGTAATCTAACAACTGCGTCCCGTAACATGTTCAAGTTTTTTTCTTCACATAAATATTCTGCCTAAGTGCATAATTAGATTCGGGTCTCTTATATGATGCTAGAAATGTGGTAGGATGTGCCTTTAAATTGGGGAAAATCTTGAGCGCAAGGCGCTGGCGAAAAATGTTAGAAATAGTCAAAATACCGTTTTTTTAAAGAAAGGTAGTGGGTGTTGATGCCATGATAAATTTTCAATGAATCGAATACACTTCTTCTGTAATACTTGAAGGTGATTTAAATTACCCTGAGTGGTGGTTCCCCAGACTCAAGTACAATAGTGCAAATGCGAGAATACCATGTAGTAGTAAAGCTGTCGTTTAAACCATGATGGTAGCATGCAACGTAACCTGTGTAGCATACCTACTGTGCTAGACACATCAGCGTGGAGATAGGTGACATAGTTGTGTCCAACTGAGATGTTCATGGAAGCGGACGCCTAGGAACTTATGTGTGGGTACTTGGCTTATTGTTTTACCATTAAGGGTTAGCTTTAAATTATTGCCGATTGCTTTATTTTTAGCTCTGAAAATAATATAGTTTGTTTTTTCAGTGTTAAGTGCCAACTGATTGTTCAGTAACCAGAACGACAGTTGTTGAAGCCAAGCATTAGCCTGACTGTTAATACTGCTTACTTACTGTAAACAGTATACTGTCTACTTACGGTTCGCGTGATCGTTATAAATAATAATAATAATAACAATATAACTAATAATAATGGTCATCATTATCACCTTTAGCACATTTTTAGACTGCACTATCTTAGGTATCGGCCTATGAACGAAAGTAAAGAGAGACGCCATAATCACACATTTCCAAATGGAAAGTGGTGGTAACTTGCCAAGGAAGATATTGCCGTGAAAAAAGTGGCACAATCGCGTCTGCTTGCACGTTCCATTATCTCGGACAAGCGGACGCGATAAATATTTTATTGTTAGCAAACATTTCACGTCTTGCAGCACTCTGAACGTGTTTTACGGGCCATCACAGCAGTGCCGTTGTCACATAATGGAACGATACGTTTTCGCGCTTCGTGGGAGGCAATCAGCGCAGAAAGGGCATTAGCCGCAAGAGCTTAATTGAGGCGCATATGCTGCACTGTCTTCCAACTAATTTGTGCTAGCGTAATGGGTATTTATTATATCCGTACATCCCGAACAAAGCTCGCGTGGCGAAGACAGGGACACAGACACACTCAGTGTTCTTGATGAAGTGATTGCACCATCGTGGTGCCTGACGCCCGTTCGTGTTTTTGCAACTACTGTTGACGGTGATTGTGTTGACCTTGTAGTTAGGCCTCTCCGCATAAAATGTGCTAAAAAAAAGGATACTTGTGCCCTGCTCTGTGGTGTGCATGACGAAAGGAGTCGCCACATTGTGGGCGCTGAACTGTTCATCCACGCCGGTTGTCCTCCCTCGTGGTATGAAAATCGCTCTATTCGATGAAGCCGCATGTAGCTCAATAGCGGCACTAACTGCGGACGTCTCTACAGCTTCCTCTCCTTGCGATAATCGCCATTCTGAAGAGCTAATGCTTGGCATGATCAGCAAGGCTCTCGCTACATCGGAACGGCAAGCACTCGTGCAGGTCCTTGCCAGGTATGAGGCTGCATTCGACTTCGTGTACGGAGATGCACCCCTTCATTTACCGTCGTCCCGCGCTCGTCACCGAATAGATACCGGCTCAGCACACCCCATCCGCCAGAAGCCCTACCGAGTGTCATCCTCCGAGCACAAAGTTATTGCAGAGCAAGTCAAGGAGATAATGAACAAAGGTGTCGTTCAAGAATCGTCTAGTCCATGGGCAGCCCCAGTAATCCTGGTCCGAAAAAAAGATGGCTCCTGGAGATTCTGCGTGGATTACAGACGTCTAAACGCAGTGACAAAGAAGGATGTCTATCCGCTACCACGAATCGATGACGTTATTGATTGCTTACACGCTGCTTCGTACGTCTCAACACTTGATTTGCGATCGGGGTATTGGCAAATACCTATGGACCCTGCAGACAAGGAAAATACCGCTTTCGTGACTCCAGATGGCCTATTCGAATTTAATGTTATGCCTTTTGGCCTTTGCAATGCTCCTGCAACCTTCGAAAGATTCATGGACACAGTACTACGTGGTCTAAAGTGGGAGATATGCATGTGTTACCTCGATGATGTTGTAATATTTGGCCGCACGTTTGAAGAACATAACGAACGCCTCAGCCTTGTTCTCGAATGCATCGAAAAAGCTGGACTGGTTCTAAACTCAAAAAAATGTCTGTTTGGCGAACGCCAAACACTGGTCCTGGGACACTTAGTCGACAAGGATGGCGTCAGACTCTATCCTCGTAAGATTGAAGCGGTGAGCTCCTTCAAGCCATCGCAGTCAGCACGAGAACTTCGCTCATTCATTGGCCTATGTTCGTATTTCCGTCGTTTCGTTCCCCGGTTTGCCGACATCGTTTACATATTGACAAGTATTTTGCGACAAGATGTGGCCTTCAATTGGACACCAGAGTGTGACGCTTCATTCTCTCAATTGAAGTTTATACTAACGTCAGCACTCCTCTTGCGTCACTTCGATCCATCTTGCCTGACTGAAGTTCACACGGATGCTAGTGGAATCGGTATAGGAGCGGTGCTTGTACAACGTCACAGTGGCGCAGAACATGTCGCATATGCCAGCCGTTGCCTGAGCAAATCTGAACGCAATTATACGGTTACGGAACAAGAATGCCTGGTAGCTGTTTTCGCTGTACAGAAGTTTCGGTGTTATCTTTACGGTACACCATTCAATATTATCACCGACCATCATTCTTTATGCTGGCTGGTCGGTTTGCGTGATCCCTCTGGTCGCCTCGCACGTTGGGCGCTTCGCCTCCAGGAATACGACATTGTGGTATCGTACAAGAGTGGCCGTCGTCACTCTGACGCAGACTGCCTGTCTCGGATTCCTCTTGCAACTACCGACTGCGATGCTGAGAATTTTGACGACTGTCTCGCTGCTGTTACTTGTACGTTCCCTAACGCGTTAGACTTTCAGCGAGAACAACGGAATGATCTTAGCCTCGATCCGCTTTTCGTTGCCGCCCGTACTTCTCAAGGCAGCGGTCGCTTTACTGTCCGTTATGAGTTGCTCTACAAGACTAATTATTCCGGGCATGGAGCGCATTTTTTGCTTGTTGTCCCCGAAAGTCTCCACTCCGACGTTCTACGCGCCATGCATGACGATTAGACATCCGGACATTTCGGCTCAGTACGAACGCTACACCACACGCAGGAGCGCTTTTACTGGCCCAAGATGTACGAAACAACCAAGCGCTATGTCGCTAGTTGTGAAACGTGCCAACGTCACAAGCGACCGACCACCGCAGCCCCGGGTCCCCTTCGTCCATTGACACCGCCTAGTACGCCGTTCGAGCAAGTAGGCATTGACCTTTTGGGTCCATTCCCGCTATCCAACAACAAGAACCGTTGGATAATTGTCTGCAAAGACCATCTTACACGGTATGCAGAAACTGCAGCCATACCCTCTTCCACTGCTGCTTGCGTGGCGGTCTTCCTGCTGCGTTCCGCGGTCCTTCGTCATGGCCCACCACGTGTCATCATCAGCGACCGTTCACTGCTGATGCCATTGAAGAGTTACTTCGTTTGTGCACTTCACAGTTCCGTCATTCCACGCCGTATCATCCACAGACCAATGGCCTCGTTCAAAGAACAAACAGAACGCTGACCAACATGCTTGCCATGTACGTCTCCTCCAATCATAAGAACTGGGACGACGTGCCACCCTTCACCACTTACGCATACAACACGGCGAAACACGAAACCACGAACTATAGCCCATTTTATCTCCTGTATGCAAGGTTACCGCGAAGCCCTCTGGACACTTTCTTACCCTTCGTTTTGCACAATGACGATTCTGTATCGAAGACGTTGTGTCTCGCCGAAGAAGCCCGTCGAATAGCTCGTCTTCGTACTCTGGCCTCGCAAAGTCGTTCGAAAGAGCGATACGACGACCGTCACGCACAAGTATCGTTCGAAAAAGGTGACTTGGTCCTTCTTTGGACACCGCAACGCAAGCGTGGATTGTGCCAAAAGCTTTTGTCACAATATTCAGGCCCATTTGTAGTTGTGGACCGCCTGAGCGAATTCACTTACGTAATAGCTCGCCTCCTGTGCAATGGTCGGCGATCAAGGAGAACTCAGCTGACTCATATTGCTCGCCTGAAGCCTTTCTACCCTGCTTGTCCATCTTGACTCGCCCCACGGGCTTCGTCTGCTTGGGGGGAAATGTAACGGATACGAAAGGCAGGTACAAAAAGAGAGGAAGGAAGACGAAGAGAACGAAGAGCTTGAGAGGCCGGACTGCACTACGATCACGCTCCGATCATCGTCCATCTCCTGTAAAATAAACCCATTTCTTCACAACCCTTCGTAACAATATATAATCTGATAGAATACAGATGAGACCTCATTGAAAAATGTGAACGAGCATGTGAAATAAATTTTGTATGGGATAAGTGCTTCACAGACTGAACGATTTTCATTGGCTGAACGGTTTCTCGGACATCACATGTGTATCATGTCTCGTTCTTCTCACTGAACAAGATTCTGCGACATCATGAGTGTGTTTTGCACGACCTATGACTGCATTCATCAAAAATGAGTCTGAACTGTGAGAGTGTGCATCCAGAAAAGGATGGGCACCACACTCTCCTATAATTGCGAGTAGCATTCTTTAAATACTTAAGCTATGTTTTGCCACTCTATATATATCTACCTACCTATCTACCTATATATTGTTACCAAGCGCTGCTCGAGACCAAGCTGAGGGCAGTACGGAAGACGACGACGCTCCCTGATGTCGTGCGGTTTGGTGTTGCCATCTTGTACCACCACATCGACATCTATATCTACATCTATGTTTTGTGTGCCAGTGGCCGCCTTGTAAATAACCCTGTAAATATAATTTAAACATTTTTTCCCGTAAAATTTTGGCGGAAGGTGCGGGGTACTCCAAGAAGCACAACGGATTTACGCAGTGGGCGCTCCTTGGCTGCATTGACAATGCCAACTCAAGGCGATAATGCTTAGGGCGCGTCGCAAACCAAGGCCACCGTCATCCTGGCTCAACCGCGCGACCCTGGCACCTTTTCCGGCACAGACAACACCGACGTTGAAGACTGGCTTCAACTCTACTAACGGGTGAGCGCGAGCGATCACTGGGACCAGACCATCGTGCTCGCTAACCTGCTATGTTACCTTGCGGGAACGGAACGCGTCTGGTTCGAGACCCACGAAGAGGAACTCACCAGCTGGGACCTGTGCAAGCAAAAACTCACTCATTTTTTTCGCAAGCCGCCGGTGTGCTACGCAGAAAGACCTTGCGTGCCGAGCTCAGACGTGCACTGAGTCCTATGTGACATGTATTCAGAACGTGCTTGCACTTTGTCGCAAGGTGAACGAGAAGATGCCGGAAGCGGAAAAGGTGGCGCACATCCTCAAAGGAATCGCGGATGACGCGTTTACGCTCCTCGTTTTCAAGAACTCATCGACAGTGCAGGACATCATTGCTGAATGTCGCCGATTCGATGAAGCCACAAGCCGTCGCATTGCTCACAACATTTCTCGCCTTCCTAATACGGCTGCAACATCTACCTGCGAACACCTCCGTTTCCCGCCTGTGCCGCCTGCATCCGACAGTATTGTGCGCATCGTCCGCCGGGAGATTGAAGCTGCATCTCCTGTTCCTACCCAGGTTCTCGGCCCAGACGACTCCTACGCAACAATATCCTTAATCCAGACCGTTGTACGGCAGGAGTTGGCCAATGTCGGACTCCATTCACTGAGCCCAGCCCACTGACCCGACTACCGCTCACCCGGCGTAGCTGATCTACCACGAAGTTCGTACGCTCGCCCTCATTATCGGAACCCGGAGGAGTGGCGCACTTCTGATGATAGGTCTATATGCTTCTGCTGTGGACGCGTTGTACATATTTCTCGCCATTGTCGCAGCTCTTCGAACACGCAGCCTTGGCAGAGCTATCGCAATGCCCGGCGCTCGCCTGGCAGTCCCAGCCCGCCGCCACGCATTGAAGAAGGCACCGTTCCAACATCTCTGCCCGCACGACAAAACCGTTCCCCTTCGCCACGCCCACGTCTTTCCCGCTCGCCTCTTCCTCGTCGCTCTCCATCCCCTTACTCCCGACGCTCCTGGGAAAACTAATGGGCGCAGCTCGGACAGGTGAGCCTGCCATGACGACCCGACCCGAAATTCCTCTGTATACACTGCCTGGTCATCACAACCTTATCAACGTGGACGTGGACGGTATAGTTGTGGCAGCACTGATTGACACAGGAGCACACGTATCGGTTATGAACATGAACCTCCGTACGCGCCTAATGAAAGTCCTCACTCCTACCCCGCTCGCTGTCGTCCGCGTAGCCGACGGTGGAACTCCAGCTGTCACTGGGATGTGTGCCCCTGTGTCACTGTAGCCGGACACCAGACCTCTGTTCTGCTTTACGTTTTGAAGCAGTGCCCACACGAAATTATCTTAGGGCTTGATTTTCTGTCGGCACATTCGGCCGTTATTGATTGCTCTGCGGGTGTTGTCCAACTAGCCCTCCCGTGTGCAGTTGACCCTCCGGATCCTACGCCACGTCGACTATGCTCCGTCGATTACGTTCGCCTGCCTCAGCAAGCCGTGACCTATATTGACGTTTCCCCCGATCCAACTGTCCTGATGGCGATTACGTCGTGTCGCCCAAAGCCACCGTGCTCCTGTCGTAGAACGTCGCATTTCCCCACACGGTAGTCCGCATAAAAGACAATACCACCTGTCTTCCTGTGGTGAATTTCGGCCTCTCTCCTCAAGTGCCTACCTCAAGTGCTATCTCTTGCAACCTTAACCCCAGCTTCCGACTACCACATTTCTGCCTTGACTGGTGATACTGCGTCCTCAACCTCTGCTGGTTTGGACCCTACAACCCGAGCATTAGAACCTTTCTCGACAATGATCGCTCCTGACCTTCCGGCCCACCATGCGGACGTACTTCGATGCCTTCTCGCCTTGTGCCGGGATATTTTCTATCTCGATTACCGGCCACTGGGTCAAACATCCGTTGTGAAACATCGGATACACACCGGCAATGCCAGCCCGATCCACCGACGGCCCTACCGCGTCTCCCCTACTGAGCGCCAAGTCGTACAGAAGGAAGCCGACAGGATGCTTGCCCGAGATATTACTACGATATCATCCAGAGATGCTCAAGAGACGAGCCGCCGCGAGAAAGACGATGAAGTGTGTCTGGCCTCTTGGTGCGAGCAAGTGTCGGTCTGGCTGTCTGGTTCCAGTGTAAATATAGTCTAAATAGCCTATTCTCGTGTGTATCTGTCCACACATAAGATTCTGGTGGACGATTGCTATCCCCGTCCTCGCCACGGAACTCCGAAGTGGTCGGTACATCGAGCTTGTCACCATGCCTCCCGGTGACGAGACCGCATCTGCAACGGCTTCGGCTCGTCCGACTGTTCCTATCGTCACGGTTGCCCAACATCGCGACCCTGGTGTGTTTTCTGGCTTGGAGGGTCAGGGCGTTGACGAATTGCTCAAGCTCTATGAACGTGCCAGAGCTAATAACAGGTGGAACCCAACGATTATGCTCGCCGATATAATGTTTTATCTCGGCGGCACCCCAGTCGTGTGGCTCCAAACACATGTGCTATAGGGCATCGCCGACGACGCTTTCAATTTGCTTGTTTTTGGCAATGCCTCGACTATCAACGCCATCATAAAAGAATGCTGTCGCCTTGAACAAGCTAAGCGCCGTCGTGTCACACACCACATCACACGGCTACCCAACACTGCTGCTACGTCGACATGTGAGGGTCGACCGCGTCAGACCACCACCTGCGACGACGTAACCCGTATTGTTCGCCGCGAGCTCGAGGCCGCCTATTCGCCAGCCTTCTCCGCGACGCCTCCCGAACCGCCTGCAAGCGCGATTGCGATGATTCAGGCCGTTGTCGGACAGGAATTTGAGAACATGGGTCTCCACTCCGTGTGTTCAACGACTCAAACCAGCGTTCCCCTGTTCCTGGGGCTCTGTAGTGCACGTTAAAGAACCTCAGGTGCTCAAAATTAATCCGGAGCCCTCCACTACGGCGTGCCTCATAATCATAACTGGTTTTGGCACGTAAAACCCCAGAAAGAAGAAGAAGAAGAATGTTCATGAGCTGCCCTCCTCGCCCTCGGCAGTCCTTTGCCACATCTCGCCGCAACCCGTCCGAATGGCTTGCCCCTGATGACAGGGCAATCTGCTTCCACTGCTGTCGCATCGACCACGTCGCTCGTCACTGCCGCAACCGATGGCCACCACCTGCTCGGACGTACGCCGACGCTTATTCCCGTACCTCTCGACCTACAGTTTCCTATGCCACCCGCCGTGAACCCGCTGCCGCGGATGCGCCAGCTCCGAGCCTTCGCTACAGCTGCTCGCCCTCACCTCGATGCCATCAGTCTCGTTCGCCCCAACCCCGTCACTTCTCTTTGCCGCCTATCGCCACCCGGATCCAGCGGGAAAACTAGGCATTGCAGCTTCTGGAGGTGAAGCTGCGTTGTCGACCCTGCCCTCAAATCTTCTGGTCACGTTGCCTACGAACCAAAACCTTCTGGACGTTGACAGCGATCCTTTCACTGTACTGATCGATACAGGAGCCCATATTTATATTATGAGTGCTGCCTTCCGACGACGACTCAGAAAGCTCCTCACCCCAGCGTCGGCACGCGTCGTCCGCGTTGCGGATGGCGATACTGTCCCTATCGTCGGCATGTGTACGGCAGCTGTCAGCAACGCCGGCCGCCACACTCCTGTCCTCTTCACCGTGCTTGCTCATTGCCGACCTGATTCTCGGACTCTATTTTCTCTCTGCGCAATCTGCTCTTATTGACTTCGCCTCGAGCTGCGATTCTCGCAGAACCTCCTGATGCACCACAGTGCCGCTTACGCCCCACCGGCTTTATTCGCCTGCCACAAAAGTCAATAGCCTATATTGAACGGTTGTCTTCCCCACCTATTCCTGATGGCGAGTACTTCGTCACTCCTCTGCCCGACATTCCACTACAGTATGACGTCACCGTGCCTCACAGTATTCTTACTATTACTGATAACCGCACTCGCATGCCTATCTTTAACTTTGGAATGGCAAAGCAAATTATCTCGCAAGGTATTTGTCTTGCCAACGTTGATTGTCTCTACGACCATCAAGTGGCAGCTTTATCAACCGATGGTTCTTCAGAGCTTAGCGGGCCCCTCGCGCCAGCCTCGGGCGCCAATCTCATCATAAAGAAAATGGTTGTGGTGGACTTGTCCTCTGCGCATGCTGAAGACCTTTGCCAATTGTTATCGTCCTACCGCGATATTGTCGCGTATACACGCTGAATAAGAATCCAGGCAAGTGTAAGCGTCGACGCGCGATGCCGAGACGAACCTCGTTCTCTTCTTTCCTCAGTCCCCTCGCTGTGCCACACCATGTGGCATTACCCCCTCTTCAAAAAAAAGAAGGAAAACAAACATAGGCTTGACGTGAGAGCGCCGAGATGGCCTAGGACGAACACACAGGCTGTAGTCACAATCATTGTGGTGTGCGATGTAGTCACAAGGCACTGAGGGACGAGAAACAATAAAAATTAGCCTATGCTGCTGAAAACGTCGGCTATTAGGAGCTATAGTACGGTTATAACCGCACAACGTGCACAATCTCAGATTGCGGTTGTCGACGTCGGGGAGGCTGGCTTCCGTCAGGAAGGACTTCGTAATTCATGTCACTAATTCGCTGCAACACTCTGTAAGGTCCGAAGTAGCGACTTAAAAGCTTCTCAGATAGTCCTTTTCGGCGCACGGGAGTCCAGACCAAGACTTGATCACCAAGTTGGAACTCGACTTGCCGATGGCGGAGATTGTAACGGCGCGCATCGATGCTTTGTTGATTCTTTATGTGCACTCGGGCAAGCTGACGGGCTTCTTCCGCGCGTTGCACGAACAGTTCGGCATCTTGGGCGAGATTGAGATGATCGACGTCATCGCACGGCAGCATTGCGTCTAACATAGTCTGCACTTCACGGTCGTAAACGAGGTAAAACGGTGCGAAGCGTGTTGTTTCTTGCGTATCAATGTTATAGGCAAACGTTACGTAAGGGAGTATCTCATCCCATGTCTTGTACTGTACGTCTACGTACATAGACATCATGTCAGTCATCGTTTTGTTCAGTCGTTCGGTCAAGCCGTTTGTCTGCGGATGATAGGCAGTTGTCCTTCGGTGGGTCGTGTAACTGAGTTTGAAAACGTCTTCAATGAGCTGTGCCGTAAAGGCTTTGCCTCGGTCTGTGATGACGCGCGATGGGGCGCCATGCCGTAGGACGATGCTCTGTATGAAAAACAGGGAACTTCGGAAACTGTGCCTCGAGGCAGCGCCTTTGTCTCAGCATAATGCGTCAAATAATCTGTGGCGGCGATTATCCACCTGTTGCCAGAAGATGACAGTGGAAATGGGCCCAGAAGATCCATGCCGACCTGGTCGAAAGGTTTGCCAGCTGGGTCAATCGGATTCAGCAATCCCGAAGGCTTGACAGCTGGCGACTTTCGGCGCTGGCATTCACGGCAGGCTTGGACGTACCGCTTAACACACTCGGCAAGTTTCGGCCAGTAGTAGGATTTGCGCACTCTTTCAAGCGTTCGCGTAAAACCCAAATGGCCAGACGGAGGCTCGTCATGACAGGCGAACAAAACTTCGGCACGGAGGTCTGCTGGAACGACCAAAAGGTAGGTCTTGTTGCTGGCAGCGGAGTTCTTCTTATACAAGACGCCATCTCGTAAACAAAAAGACGACAATCCTCGAGCGATATGCCGCGGTATTGATGGGTTTCATCCTTCCAGATGTTCGAATATAGGCCGTAGCGCGTCGTCTGCGCGCTGCCGTGTGGACAAATCAGTAACGCTTACTACCCCAAGGAAAGCGTCGTCGTCCTCAATGTCTTGGTCGGTAGTATCGATAGGGGCGCGCGAGAGTGCGTCAGCGTCTTCGTGTATGCGGCCCGACTTGTACACGATGGCCACGTCGTACTCCTGCAAACGTAGACTCCACCGTGCCAGTCGTCCAGAAGGATCCCTCAGATTTGCAAGCCACCATAACGAGTGATGATCGGTTACCACTTTGAATGGGCGGCCGTAGAGATAAGGCCGAAATTTGGCTAGTGTCCATACGACGGCAAGACACTCTTTCTCTGTGGTGGTGTAGTTGCTCTCTGCACGCGATAGCGTGCGACTTGCGTATGCGATCACTCTTTCAATGCTTTCCTGCCGTTGTACAAGCACCGCACCAAGACCAACGTTACTGGCGTCTGTATGAACTTCCGTCTCCGCCTCCTCGTCAAAGTGGGCCAAAACTGGTGCTGACACCAGACGCTGTCGAAGCTCGGTGAAAGCAGTCTCTTGCTCTGCGGCCCAGACGAATGGTACATCGTCCCTCTTGAGGCGAGTCAGTGGCTCCGCCATCTTCGAAAAATTTTCGATTAAACGCCGGTAGTATGCGCAAAGACCTAGGAAGCGTCGAACACCCTCCTTGTCGGTCGGTGTTGAAAACGTGGCTACAGCGGCAGTTTTCGCGGAATCGGGGCTAACGCCTTCCAAGCTGACGACGTGTCCCAGAAACATCAGCTCCTTGTAGCCGAAATGACACTTCTGGGGCTTGAGGGTGAGGTTAGCCGATCGGATGGCTTCGAGAACTTGCCGCAGTCGTTTTAGGTGGTCGTCGAATGTCGCCGAAAAAACAACCACGTCGTTGAGGTAGACGAGGCAGCTTTGCCACTTCAGACCAGCGAGAACGGTGTCCATCATTCGCTGGAAAGTTGCTGGTGCCGAACAGAGACCGAAAGGAAGTACTCTGCATTCGTAAAGGCCATCTGGAGTGACGAAAGCAGTTTTTTCGCGGTCTCGTTCATCTACCTCAATTTGCCAGTAACCGCTCTTGAGATCGAGAGACGAAAAATACTTAGCTCGCCGCAACCTGTCTAAAGAGTCATCGATACATGGTAGTGGGTACACGTACTTCTTCGTAACATCGTTCAGGCGTCGATAATCAACACAGAAATGAAGCGTTCCGTCTTTTTTCTTGACCAGAACGACCGGGGAGGACCAAGGACTGTGCGAAGGCTGAATGACCCCATCATCTAGCATTTCCTTGACTTGGGCTTGAATTGCCTCACGTTCTTTCGGCGAGACACGATAAGGCTGTTGTTTGATGGGGCGTGCTTCGTCGGATGTCATTATTCGGTGCTTCGTGATTGGCGTTTGGCCCACCTTAGTAGACCGAGCGAAGCACGCGCGGAATTCGTTCAAGAGTTCCTGCAGTGCGTCCTTTTGGTCGTCCATAAGCTCAGAGTTTACATCGATGTCTCTGAGCGAACCGTCGTCTGTGTCCACTTCAGAAGCAAAACACTCGACGATCTCCGTTGATGGTTCCGCGTAGGCGACAGCAGTGCCACGAAAAATATGCCGATGCTCAAAAGTAAAGTTGGTAACGAGGACCGCTGTCTGGCTATCACGAAGTTCCACAAGGCTTCGCGCTACACAAATACCTTGGGTCAGCAGCATAGAAATGTTGCCTTCTACAATGGCTTGACCGTCTAGTAGCTTGTCGGACTTGACCGGAACCATAACACTCGCACGCGGCGGTATCGTGATGCTGTCGTCCGAAACGCGAAGTGCGGATCTGTGTCCAATGGCGTCGGTTTGTGTTTCTGCCCTTTGTGTCGAAAAAGTGATGCAGCGCTCAAGGAGGTCAATAATAGCGCCATATTCCCGGAGAAAGTCCATCCCAAGAATTAAATCGCGGGAACACTCGCGTAGCACCAGACAGGTGGCGAGAAAAGCAGCACCGCGAATTTCTACTCTGGCGGTGCATAAGCCAAGCGGTGTGACGACATGGCCACCTGCCGTACGAACTGGTGCCCCATCCCAGGGCAACGTTACTTTTCTCAGAACGCTCGCCAGTTTGCCACTAAGAATGGAGTAATCGGCGCCGGTATCTACTCATCTTTCTGCCGTCGATCAACACAGGTATGTCCAGTGACATCTTGTTCACGGGAACTGGTTCTGGCGTCGTCGTATTTTCGTTGTTCTGCGGTCAGTCGGGACGATACGAGGTCATCAGCGCGTCGAGTATCAGCGGCCCCGCCTTGGAAGGTCGCTGACGTCAGTTTTCCCGGCGTGGACTTGGTGATCTCCCTTGCGTCGTCCTCGAGGTGGTATCATGAGCAGGGAAATATCGCCGCGGTGAGGGTGAGCGTGACTGCCGCTGCGATGTGTCCGGCCTGCGCTGCTGGTCGAGGAATTCTGCGATGTCGGGAGGCCGTTGGCCGAACCTAGGTCGAGGCGAATCGATAGGAAAAACCCCGCAGTCCCAGTCGTCGGTAGGGGCACTCCCGATACACATGACCTGCTTCGCCGCAGTGGTAGCACAGCGGTCGTCGATCGGGTGCTCGCCAAACCTCTGATTTCCTCGCGGGTATTCGGCGGTCGTCGAAGTACGGTAGCGGGGTTGTCGGAGCGGCTTGCGCCGCCTGCAACGCGACTGGCGACGCAACATAAGTAGGTGCAAAAGCTTGGGCGGGGCTCAGCAATGTTTCTGCTTAAGTCTTGCGCCGCGACTCGCTTGGCAGAGGCGATGCTTCACTGCTGAGAAGAGAAGCCTGTAGTGCCTGCTGTACTTCGTTGCGTACGACGCTGGCAAGGGAGCTGACTGAAGGTGGCGACGTACCGTGGTGCTTCTGCAGCTCGTCGCGAACCACGGAGCGAATCAGCTCACAAATCAAGGCGACGTCGCACCCGAAGCCTACCAGCGTATCCGCAGTGCAGGTGGCATTGACTTGCCGGTTGTACATGTTTGATACTTGCTGAAGCGTCTTCTCCATCGCGGTGGCTTCGGTGAGGAACTCCGCAACAGTCTTAGGCGTATTGAGAAAAAGACCGCCAAAGAGCTGCTCCTTTACGCCTCTCATCAGATGACGCACCTTCTTCTCTTCTGACATGCTCGGGTCGGCACGCTGAAAGAGACGCGTCATGTCCTCCACGTACATCGTGACGCTCTCGTTGGGCTTTTGAACCCGTGATTGGAGGGCCCGCTCCGCTTTTTCCCGGCGATCGGGGCTGGAGTAAGTCTCCAGCAGCTTGCTCTGGAACTCGGGCCAGGATGACAGGGCACTTTCGTGGTTCATAAACCACGTGCGAGCACCATCCTGGAGACTGAAGTAGACGTGCTTGAGTTTGGCGTTGTTGTCCCACTCGTTACATGCAGCCACGCGCTCGAACTCCGCCAGCCAGTCTTCCACGTCTTCAAATGTGTCGCCATGAAAAGCCTTTGGCACTTGGGGGTTCAGCACCGTTAGGTAAGTCGGTGTCACCCTTTCCGTAGAACTCGCAGTGGCGGCAGTCATCGCTTGTTCCTGGAGGTTTCCAAATTCTGGAGCGAGGCCTCGGTTTCGCCGGCTTGTGCGGTGAACTGGAGTCAGCTCCAATTGTGGGGGTAGAGGTTCTTGCTGCCCAGTGGGGTCTCCTGCTTAAGTTGAGCGTACCCAGCACATCCACCAAATTGTCGCGTATACTCTACTATAAAAAACACGCTGAATAAGAATCCAGGCAAGCGTAAACGTCGACGCGCGATGCCGAGACGAACCTCGTTCGCTTCTTTCCTCAGTCCTCTCGCTGTGCCACACCATGTGGCAATATTTTCGACTTCGACGATCGCCCTTTAGGCCAGACGCTCACGGTCAAGCATCGGATTCCTACTGGCGATGCTACGCCCATTCAGCGACCACCATATCGAGTTTCTCCATCGGAACGCCGAATAATTCAACGTGAAGTGAACAAAATGCCAGAAAAACATCATTGAGCCTTCTTCGAGTCCCTGGGCGCCACTTGTGGTGTTGGTTAAGGGTGGTACGTGGCGCTTCGGTGTAAACTACCGTCATTTGAACAAAATTACTTAGAAGGACGTCTACCCGCTCCCACGTATCGACGACGCCCTTGACTGCCTTCACGGTTCCAGCTATTTCTCTTCTATTGATATTCGCTTTGGATGCTGGCAGATTGCTGTTGACGATGTGGACAAAGAAAAAACCGCGTTCATAACGCCTGATGGCCTATACCGATTCAAAGTAGTGCCGTTTAGATTATGCAATGCCCCTTCCGCCTTTGAGCGTATGATGGACTCCTTGCTCCAAGATTTTAAATGGTCCATGTGTCTCTGTTACCTCGACGACGTCATCGTCTTCTCGCCAACGTTCGACACTCACCTTGAGCGTCGAACAACTATACTTCATGTATTTCGAAAGGCGAAGCTGCAACTAAACTCGTCCAAATGTCGTTTTGGCCGCCGCCAAATTACTGTTCTGGGCCATCTCGTCGACGCTTCCGGAGTGCAGCCTGATCCCGACAAAACTCGCGCTGTCCGAGAGTTTCCGGTTTCGAAGACAGCCGCAGACGTTCGCAGTTTTGTTGAGCTATGCTCGTACTTTCGTCGTGTTGTTCAAGATTTTGCAACAATTGCTAGACCCCTCACTAATCTTTTGAAGAAAGGCATACAATTTTCGTGGGGTACTTCAGAAGCCGCCGCCTTCTCTCGTCTCGTCACTCTTCTCACCTCACCACCCATTCTCGCCCACTTCGACCCTGATACCCCTACAGAATTGCGTACAGATGCCAGCACTCATGGCGTAGGTGCCGTCTTAGCCCAGCCTCAGCGTGACCAGGATCGCGTTATTGCTTATGCAAGCCGCCTCCTGTCACCATCGGATCGCAACTATTGCATTACGGAAAGGGAATGCCTTGCTGTTGTCTGTGCAGTTGCGAAGTTGCGTCCTTACCTTTAATGTCGCCCTTTCTGGGTAGTCACTGACCATCATGCCCTCTTCTGGCTCTCATCGCTAAAAGATCCTACATGCTGGCTTGGTCGATGGGCTTTGAGGCTACAAGAATTTTCATATTCCGTGGTGTACAAGTCTGGCCGCCTGCACCAAGACGCTGACAGCTAGTCGCGTTACCCTGTTGACGACTCTGACTCCTCCAATATTGATAGTGCTGCTTGATTTTTCTCACTATCACAGCTCCTTCATTTCGCCGACGAGCAACGTCGTGATGCCTACATCTGAGCACTCATCGACCGTTTTCAACACTCTCCGGCCAGTGCTACTCTACGCCTCTTCGTCCTCCGTGGCAGTACTCTGCACCATTGTAACCTTCATCCGGACAGCTCTGAGTTCCTACTTGTAGTACCTGAACACCTCCGCTCAACCGTTCTAGAAGTGCTTCCGGATGCACCAAGGCAGGACACCTCGGCGTATCTCGAACCTATGACCGAGTACGTCGCCATTTTTTCTAGCCGGGCCTTGCCCGTTCCGTACGGCGTTACGTCGCCGCTTGTGAACTTTGTCCAACGACGCAAGAAGCCTTCCCATCTCCCCGTTGATTATCTGCAGCCGTTCGACATCCCTGCCGAGCACTTCCATCAGGTCGGCTTAGACCTTCTCGGTCCATTTCTGAAATATACATCAGGAAACAAGTGGGTTGCCGTCGTTGCAGACTACGCGACCCGCTACGCCTTAACACGCGCTCTTCCGACCAGTTGAGCTACTGATGTTGCGGGCTTCCTCCTACATGATATCATTTTGATGCATGGTGTTCCACGTCAAATGCTCACAGACTGTGGCCGTACGTTTTCGTCCAAAGTCATTTACGACATCTTGCGTGCCTGCTTCAATAAAGCACAAAATTACAACCTCCTACCACCCATAAACGAACGGCCTCACTGAGCGTTTGAACCGCACCCTTAGAGACATGCCAGCGAAATACGTTTCAGCCGACCATCCTGACTGGGACCTGGCTCTACCTTACATTACCTTTGCGTACTACTCTTCCCGTCTCGAAACTGCTGTATGGCCGAGAACCGACGCTACCGCTAGACACTGTGCTTCCGTCCACCACAGCTTCAACTAGCGATTATGCCCGTACCGTACCACTTATCGGTACCGTACCACATATTCGGGGTACAGAGAATATGACGATCATGACAGATACCCCATGCTCGCTGGCGGAAATGAAGGCTTTGAGCAGCACCACGAATTTCGGCCTCCTCGTGTGTGCTATTGTTGCGGTGTCCCTGGCCATATCGCCAGGTTTTGCGACCGCCGCCGACCTTTCCGAGAACATTCACGAGCGACGTACCAGTCGAATTATCGACCCTTTTCCACGTCATGCTCTCCACGCCTGCCAACCAATCGTGGAATTCATCAAGGTAGCTTCCGGAATCCGTCACCATGTCTCCGATCGCAGCTTAACGCCACCGCCTGCTCCACGTACTAGGCGGTCTCCATCGCCGCGGCGTCGCCTGCTATCCACACCACCGGAAAACTAGGTAGTGCGGCCGATGGGGGTGAGGTCGCTGGATACCGTTCGCTGCCAACCGACATTCCTCCACCAGTTTTCATGCTGAAAAACAAAGTTCACGTGCTCGTTGATGATATACTTACGATGGCTGTTGTGGATACTGGGGCAACTATTTCAGTGATGAGCTTAAATTTTAAAGCCCTACTGGGACAAAAAGTGATGTTTTCTTGGAACAATATTTCCACGTTTCGTAGTGTTAGTGGTGACACGTTGTGCCCGATCAGTGTTTGTACTGCGGATGTGTGATTGTGTGGTAAAGTATTTACCACTGAATTCGCCGTTACTCTTTGATCCATGCATGATGTTATTTTAGGCATCGATTTCTTGCAGGAGTGTGGTGCAACCATTGACTGTCGAAGTGGGGAGCTTTCGGTACAACACGAGGCTATGACAGGGCTCATGGAGAACTCGCCACGTGAAGAAGGTGCCTTTTGTGTTTCTGAGGACATCGTCATTTCCCCACTATCCGCTGTATGCGTTCCGGTCATTTGCTCTGGTACCAACCCCGCCACATTTGATGCCACAACCGAACCTCTTCATTCGGCCTGTGTAAATAAGAACGTTTTGGTTCCGCATTGTTTAGTGTCGGTAGTTGAAGGACACTTTGGATTATGGGCAATGAACTATGCGGCCCAGCCCATACTTCTCCCTTCTGGCATGAAGCTCGCTCTCTTCAAAGAAGAGACACCGGCGTTACTGGCTGTACTCGGAGCTGCAGAGGAGTCCCCCCATCCCTGCCCATCGGACTCGAAACTACTTCAGATGGTGAGCAAGTCACTCAGCATGAGTGACTTGCTACACGTTATTGGGTGTTCTATCCAAGCACTCACAAGTGTTTGACTTTTCCCAGACTGACAGACGTCCCAAATTCCGACGTCTCGAATACGCCATCGTATAAATACCGGATCAGCGCACCCTATACCGCAGAAGCCGTACAGAGTATCCCAGACTGAGCGCAAGATAATTGGCGAGCAAGTTCAGGAATGCTGCACAAGGGGATAATTCAGGAGTCCGCGAGTCCCTGGGCTGCACTTGTCATTCTCGTTAAAAAGAAAGATGGCAGTTGACGATTCTGTGTTGATTATCGGCGGCTAAATAACGTTACCAAGAAAGATGTCTACCCACTTCCGCGTATAGATGATGCCTTAGACTGCCTTCATTCGGCTTCTTACTTTTCTTCTGTAGACTTGAGATCCGGCTACTGGCAAATCCCGATGCATGCCGAGGATAAGGAAGAAACGGAACACCAACCAACTCATATCCAGCGCGAATACTGTGTTTCGTCTGGCCACACTTTTTAACAATGAAGTCATCAACCACGGGAGCTGAATGGGACCTACTTAACCGGACAAGTTGCGCAGCTCAGACGGGAACCTACACCGCAAGCCTCAAAATGCTTGCCCCGCTGCTGACCTACCAGGTTAGTTACATTGGTATCTCAAACGAATTTCCTAGCACTGATCCGTTCTTAGTTACGCTATCGTGCCCCTATGACATCAAATGGCGTTGCGTCATTGGTCTCTGTCGCGATATTGTAGCCTTGAAACTTCTGTGCCAGATTTTCTTATTATTTTCTGCTGATGTAGAACTTACCACCAGCCTAGCTGAAGCACGCGAGCTAGAACCCATACTAACTGCAGTTAGGCGAATAGAAGAGAGAGAGAGAAATAAACTTTTATTTTCTGAAACGGCAATCCGAGTCAGGACCCGGTTCACCCTAGGTGGGAGGATTCCTTATTCCAGGAGCCCTCTGGCGTGGGCTGCCTCCTTGGCCCGAGCGACAAGACTGCATTGGTCGTCACGTCGTCAGAGGAAAGCTTCGCCTCCCACGTTTCAGTGGTGGTACCGAAGTACGCTGAGTTGGGGTGCTCTTCTTCAGCGTCTATGGGGCGTACTTGTTTGGAGTCGTCTTGTTAAGCTTGTGAGCTGGGGTCTGGGGATGTGTCACGCAGTGGGCAATCCCGGACCATGGGTGTCTGGGACGTCACAGTGGGTGCATGTGTACGAGTACTGCGTAGTATACAGTCTGTGCATGATTATTCCGTGTACATAGGTGTTTGTCTGTAGGCGGCGGAGGATGACTCTTTCCTCCTTACTCAGTTTCTTGTGTGGTGATGGGTACGTTCTTCTGTTGAGTCTGTGGTGCTGCAGAAGCTCCGAGTACTTTAGGGCGATGTCATCAACGTTTGTGGCCGGCCTGATGTGGGATGGCAGGAAAGCCCGGCTGGTATACTCGCGGGCAGCGGCGTGTGCCGCCTCATTTCCTGTCATACCCTGATGGCCTGGAATCCAGTTGATGTGCGTGTTGGGAAGCGGGGCGCGTGCGATGTGATTTTGAAGTATCTTGAGTGCGGTTTCTGATATGCGTCCTTTTTCATAGTTGCGAGCTGCTGCTTGGGAATCAGTGAAAATTACGGCTACTTCAGGGCAAGTTGTTATCGCCAGAGCGATTGCTGTTTCCTCTGTAGTCTCGGCGGCTCTTGTCCGGATGGTGACAGCGGCGAGTTCTTTGCCTTCATGATCCGTGACACTTAGGGCAAAGGCGTTTCGTTTAATATACCGGGCAGAATCGGTGTACCTCGTATCAGGTTTGTCGCGTATTTCTTGCTGAGTGCGCGGATTCTGCTTTGCCGACCCTCCTTATGGTAAGTCGGACGCATATTGCGCGGTATGCGCGCAACGCTGATACACTCACGGAGTGCGGGTGGGATTCTTGCTTTCTGATCTGTTTCGGCAATGTAGCTTTCACTGTAGTTGAGGTAGCGCAAAACTTTACGTCTGGTGGGTGTGAGCTTGAGCCGCTCTAGTTGGCTGATTTTATGAGCCTCGGAGAGCTCTTCCCACGTATTGTGGACGCCGAGCTTGATGAGTTTCTCCATTGATGCCGTGGATGGGAGGGTCAAGGCTACTTTGATTGTCTTTCGAACGATGACGTTGAGTTCCTTGATTTCAGCCGGCTTGAGTGTCAGGTAGAGAGTGCCGTAGGTTATACGGCTAGTTAGGAGGGCTTGAATTATCCTAGTGTGTCTTCCTCCTTAAGTCCGCTTATTCGGTTTGTTATCCTCTTGACGAGGTGCGTAACTTGTGACAGTGTACATTGGAGACGCGGGAGAGTGGTCGCTCCTGATACGTTCTTGCGGATTTGAAGACCGAGTACACGAAGGGATTTTAGGGATTTTGGTTCCGTTGAGGGAGACGCTAGGATTGGGTTCGATATATTTGTGCGGTCGACTTTTCGCTCCGACTTTTCGGCTGCGCATTGGAGACCGCACTCTCGGAGGTATCTTTCGATGGTATCCATGGCTTCTTGTAGACTGCGTTCTTGTTGTCCAGTAGTCGGTGCTTTGGTCCAGAGTGTGATGTAATCAGCGTAAAGGGCATGACATAGCTTTGGGATGGCATTCAGTTGTTTTGGCAGCTTGATCATTGCGACGGTGAAAAGGAGTGGTGAAATCACTGATCCTTGGGGGGGGTTCCTTTGTTGGGTAGCCGAAATTTGTCACTGTGGAGGTTGGAGACGCCTACTGTTGCTGTTCGGTGTGTCAAAAAGCTGCTGATGTAGTTGTAGATCCGGGCTCCGCAGCCTGTATCTTCGAGGTTGCGGAGGATGGCTTCGTGGCTTACGTTGTCGGATGCGCCCTTTACGTCGATTTCCAGGATTGATGATTTGCGTCTGTGATCAACGTAGTCGAGCAGGTCTTCTTTGAGGAGCAGGAGTGCGTCCTGCGTGGACATATGCTGTCGGAATCCGAACATGGTGTGCAGCAAGTATCTGTTGTCCTCGAGCTATGGCGTTAACCGGTCGTGCACCATGTGCTCGAGGAGTTTGCCCACGCAGGACGTGAGGGAGATGGGACGACGGTTTTCGATGCGAAGGGGTTTGTTGGGTTTGGGAAATCATGGTGACCTCCGAATGCTTCCAGGCTGCTGGTAGGTCCCCCTTTTCCCAGCAGTCGTTGTAGTACTGGAGCAGTGCTGTTGCGGCCGATTGCGGGAGGTTGCGTAGGAGCTTATTAGTGATTCTGTCCTTGCCGGGACTGGTGTTTCTAGCGAGTTTGGCTAAGGCTGCGTGGAGCTCTGCTTGCGCGAATGGTCAATCAAGGTCTGGGTTTGGTGCGCCGTCGTACGCATTGCCGCTCGCCCACGAAGTGGGCTTGTCGCTGCTAAGTTTCTGCTGAAGTTCACGAAGGCGATCATGCTCCGATCCAGCGTGATTGTGGATTAATCTGCGCAGATCTTGCCTTTGTTGGGTTTTGGTGCGGTCGGTAGCTAAGAGAGCGCGTAGGAGATGCCAGGTTTTCTTGGTGCTGAGTGTTCCTTGTAGGCTGTCACAAATGTGTGCCAACTTTGCCTGATAAGTTGCTCCGCATAATCTTGGGCCAGTATGGTGAGAAGGGCGATTCATTGCTTAAGTTTTCTATTAAGTTTCTGCCTCTTCCACGTCCTCAGGAGGCTTCTTTTGGCCTCCCAGAGATAAAGGAGATGCGGGTCGACTGCGGGGCTGTTGGTGCTTAGTTGGATGTTCTTGGTGTGGTGTTCTGCGGTGATGAGAAGGCCCTTGAGCCCATGGTCGATGTCGTCAATTGTTGTGTTGCCGCTGAGGTTGTCTCTGAAGGACTTCCAGTCTGTTAGTCGGGCAACTCGTCTTGGTCTGTTTCCGGTTGTGGGCGATGTCAAGTTGGAGAATGTGGTATTCTTCCGAGCGTCTCCGCGAGTCGGCTTCACTCGGCCCAGAGGACGTTCGATGTGAAGGTTAGGTCCTGGTTTGTGTCCCTGGAGACACTGTTTCCGACTCTGGTGGCCTGTAGCGGGTCGTTCCAGAGGGTCAGCCTGTGTTGTTGGGCAGTGTCGTGTACGCGGGCTCCCTTCTTGGTGCTATTTAGATAAGCCCATGCTGTATGTGGGGCGTTCAAATCTCCCATGATGACAACTTGATGGTGATCGAATTCCGGAAGTTGACAACTTGACGGTGATCGAATTCCGGAAGTTGGTCCCGAGGAGGGCTGTATATGCTGATGATACAGAGGCTTTGCTGCGTTTTTCTGTCTGGTAGGATCTCCACTAGAGTGTGCTCGATGGGGATGTCTTCTATTTCATGTTCTTGCGTTGTGAGAGTTTTCCTCGTTAGGATGGCTGTGCGTTGGGTTTCTGTATGAGCGGTGTACCCTGGAAGTCGAACGTTGCGGGTGCTGGTTTCCTGTAGCGCAATGACATCGGGTTGGTCCTGTTTGACGAATTCTTGTAAGTTTGCATAGCGGGGGCGGAAGGACCGACAGTTTTTGTGGGCTCTTTGTTGTGGTTTTAGGTGTCGCCATCATTAGGCTCTTCAGTTTCACAGGCAGAATCACGGTTGGATGAGATCGAGCAAGGTGCATTGTGGACTGTTTGTGCGAGCCTTTCTGCCCTGCTCGGTGGCGTTGAGAAGGCTGTCGAGGTAGGACTTGGTGACGTAATTGCTCTTCGCGCGCGCTATGAAGTTGTTGACTTGGGCTGTTAGGCCAGTCATCTTGCTTGTGATAGTGGTGACTTGATTTGCGAGGGAGGCGACTTCGTGGTGAGGGTCGCAATCTTCTCAACGATAGGCTTTTTGATGTTTTCGATCATGGCGAGGATGTTCTTTGTAAAGACATACTCGAAAGCCAGGAGGTGCTTCTGAACTCTAGCTACGATCGCGGCATCAACTGCCTCCATGGTTAGTGTTGTCGATGGCTGCTTGCTTACATGTTCGTATTCTTTGCATCTTTGGAGTAGTCTGTCTATGAGGCTTTGGTGATTTTGTAGTTTGCTCTCGAGGCCTCTTAAGGCTACCGCTTCTGCTAATTCGGCGCTGGCGCTGCCAGAGCTGCCGGTCGCTTCGGCGTAATTCACGCGTTTTCGGGAACGCGACCGCAACCGCGATCTTGATAGTGATCTTGACGTGGGTCGGCTACTTCTTGTGGTGCTACTGGTGGTGTTACTTGAGTTGGAGGCCTATCCATTGGCAGCGCCCAGTTCAGGGAAGTCGTCGCGGTTGGATCTTCATCGACTGTCTTGTTCTTGGATCCTGTTTTGCCATTGCTGTCTTACTTGGTAAGGTGGTGGGTTAGTGCTTGAGCTTTTTCTTTGCAGTCTTTCCCGGCTGTTTCGTGCCCTTCTCCGCAAATATTGCACGTGGGTTGGCAATCATGGTTTCCGGGTTGGTTTGTTTTGCCACATTTGTAACAGAAATTTGGGGTTGGTTTTGGGCAAACGTTTTGGCGATGTCCCAGGTTGCCACAGGTTCGGCAATACTGAACTGACTTGCGGTAGGGCTTGCATCGGTAGTCGCCCCTCTGATAAATGATGATGTAGGGAACGTGTAGGCCCTCAAAATAGATGACCGCCGCCGTAGACTGTCCAAGCATGCGGGCGTTGAGGACTGTATAGCGCGCTGGCACTCGGATTCCATCCATTAGCTTCGCACTGCAGGTCCCAGGCGTGATGCCGTAGATAACACCTTTGCTAACAACTTCGGGTAGACGCGAGTTGGCTTTCACGTTGTAAATGCTGCCTTCAAGCTGTATGTTGGTGATCTTGGCCAAGTTTTGAGCGTAGGTCTTGTTGGCTGTACTTGCAATAATGAGGTTTGCTTCCTTTTGCATTTGTATGTGGACGTTGTCGTGGAATTCTTTCTGCATTATACCGCTGGCTCTTCCGACTGTGTGAGTGACTGCGACGAGTGACCATTTGGCGAGTTCAAGGCCAGATTGTGGGCGGTAGACGATCTTGATGTCGTCCAAAGGTAGGGGCGGCATTCTAGATTTGCGCGGCGGTGGCGGCGTGGTTGGCTGTTGTGTGGATTGGGTGACTGCGGGGGCTTTGATGCGCGTGGTTTCCTTGTTGTCTTTCCTTTCCCATGTGAGCCATTGGTCGTTGAGGTCTATAGTTCTGCCGCTGTTCTTGTCATAGGTCCAAGATCCCGTGACGTTGGCTAATTCCGCTGAGTCTGTTTGCATTGCGCTCGTTTATTCTTGTCGTTTGCTTGACGCCGCGCCCGTCGCGGGTGTTTCTTGGCTCATCCCAAGTATTGGCTGTCAGCCGCAGCACCGGCGAGCACCGAGCCTCTTCCCCAGCGCGCAGTGCACGTACGGTGCCCATTGCAGTGTTGCGCGTGTAGCCGCGAGCGATGTCGGCTTCCCTCCCACGCCCCGTGTGGCTGTTGCACGATCGACGGCTGTTCTCCCCGGCAGGCCGGTGTGGTCTCGCGCGGTGTTAGCTTTAGCAAAGCGGGAGGTGGTCGGTGAAGTGGAAGCTCAAAATCCTGACGAAAAACACACTCACTTTTAAAGTTGGTACTATTCGCTGATTCCTTGTAGCTTGCCGATGTTCTCGGTGTGAAAGGAAAGGGGTGCGCGTCCCATTCCAAAGAAATAAGCGCAATACGCAGGAGTCCATGTGAGGCACGTCAATACTCCACGGACCCCTAGCGGAGCGTCCGAATAGAAGAACAACAAAAAAAAAACATTCGCAGTTTCGCCCGAAAAGCGAGGCATCAACTGCGATAGCAAATTAGTAGAGAGCTATACGGAGTAAGTATAGTAGTTTTATCGGCTGTATAAACTTGAACACATTCGCTTACTAATTGAATTAACAAGCATGGTGTCAGCGCGCACAAGCAAACGTGAATAGATCACATCCGATGACCGTGCACAACCGCTGTCAAAACGCTGGTGTGAGCAAGCGCGCCAGCAGCAGCGAGCGAAGGTTCGTGCGGTCTATTGCTTCAACGGAAACTGAGCGGCGAAAGCACAGCGCATACAAAGGTAGGAGCCGTGTTGCAGATCGTTTCAAGATACGGTGCGCGCGACCAGCTGCCGCCGCTAAATGTACGCAGTTACTCGCAGAGCAGGATCCCCTCCCGCGCTGCCTTCCCGCTTTCCTCCTTTCGCTTGCGAGATTCCAGCACCCCTTGCGCTCCGTCGCAAGATACGCATTGGGAGCCGCAGCACAATGTCGCCCCCCCCTTCCATCCCCCATGGCCTTTCGGTCAACGGAAGAAGGCGCGTTTGCTCTCCACCGTGCGTTCACTCCCCGTGAAAGCGCGTGTCCCTCACATGCTTTCACGCGCGCATACAGCATAGAGCACGCGGTGACGATATTATGGCCCTTGGACATTATACAGCACCTCACGGCGACGTCGACGACGACGCCGATGGCAGAAATCCGCTTGGAGTGTCCATATAATTGCTATCGCAATAAAACAATTCAGTCAAATCCTATCGGCCTTAAGAGCGCTCAAGTAAATCGAGACAAATTGCTGTCATCGCTAACAATCTACACAAAAGGATACAATAACTAAACAAAGTACAAGCGATGCGGAGCAAATTAGAAGTGACATAGAAATCCTCAAAGCTGCTAGTCTTGACACGAACAATAGATTGCGCAGAAACAATTTACTCTTTCTTGGTCTTGACGCAGAAAACGAAGCACGGGACGCTTCGGAGCAAAAGTCGTGACGCTTTGCTCTACCTATCTAAAATTACAACTGTACGCTGGAAATATGTAACGTGCACATTGTACTGGCCAAAAAATCTTGGCCTGAGGACGTCAACTAAAAGATCCTAACTATGCCGTAAGGGACGATTTCGCACCCGCCACCCGCTATACGCACGATCAAAGCTGCTTAAAAAGAAAAGTCCCTAGCATTTGATCGCCTTCACGTGGGCACAAAACATACTTCTTCGACGCAGACACCGATAGCGCGAAAGAGTGTTCTCCCTTTTCAGCAGACAAGTCAATAACCAAAATTTTTTCCGACTGCGGCACTGAAGAAAGTAACTGACGCGATCCAAGCAGAATCGCCCGATCTGTGGTCCGAGCCGTCAAACATGACTTTTTTTTTAACGCGATAGTGTTAAGGGCCCCGTGTCGCAGAAAATTCGGGGCCGGTGTCGGCGTCGGCACAGGCGTCGGCGTAAGCATCGGCGTCCGTGGCTGCGAAATTAATACCGAACCACCCCGACCACACAGGCCCTGCGCATGGCGCAAGGCGTTAGTGAACAAATATTAAATTTCTCAAAGTAAAATTTGTCAGAACAATCGTAAAGTACGACTTCACTACAACCTACAGGCACTATAGCGTCGGATTATAACTTGAATGTACGAGAAAACATAGTTCTGTTACGAGGAAACTCAAACACAAACCTCTTTTCCAGCCTTTCTACCATAACAACAGCCCGGGTAGGTTACTTGCGAAACCCCCATCCAGATGGAGCTCGCCTCCTCGGCAGCATAAAACGGTAGCGGCGCGGAGAGGCGAAGGTGGAGAAAAAAGAAAGTTGCAGTTACCGGGAAGCCTGACAAGCATTCAGGGATCTTTGGAATGCTATCGCGTTCCACTGTTAAAGGCGAAGCTTTAGCGTCCTCCAAATTGTTTTATAACACTGCGTTCACCAACATACGAAGTGCTGTAATGAAACGCGATCACCTCTGTAGCTATATCGCCGACATAGACGCTGATATTATTCTTCTCACTGAAACCTGGCTGAATGACGACATCGGAGATAGCGAAATTCTATGTTCTGACTTCAGGCTACACCGAACGATAGAAATGGCAGGAGAGCAGATGGTCTACTAAAGCTATCAAAAAAAATGTGGTTGATCCCTCTTATATAGGAATCGGTATAGAACACGAAAGTGAAACGTGTCTTCACAGAAGTAGTGTAATGTTTATTGCACATTGATATATAATGTCTATTGGTGTTTTGTGGCTAAAGCGCCCTTAGGCGTTGATGCACCCACGCTGACGCCTGGTGGCACGTCTCCTCCATCACGACTACCAACGTCGATGACCATGAGCAACCGTCGTGCATATGGAAGCTGCACTACGCTGCACACGCTAGCACAACGCGAAAGACGAAGCACGTAACTGACACACTAATACAACGCGCAAGACAAAGCACGTAACTGAATCGTCACCGAGTCAAATCAGCGCGTACAGCGCGTCGTAATTGCAGCCTCCGCGATCAACTTCAGAAACATTTTCAGAGCTAATTGCGGAGGCCACGCTCCGCTGTGCTGAGTACGGTGAACGCCACCTAGGTGGCGTTGGTAGTGCTTCTTGATGCCAGCGTCCCTTCGAATGCTGGCATCGAGGCGTCGTAGTGCTGAGACCACCGAAGCGTTCACTGTCGGTGCGCGTTAAGGCCGGAATACATGAAGCGAATAACCGGCGTCCGAGCGAAGAACTTCGTCGGGCGGCGAACGTCCGACGGCCGGCGTCAAGAAATTTGCCGTCCGCAGCCGATCTGCCTGTCCAAACATTTTCGTCGGGTGAACGCCGCCGCCGGAAGCGTCTAGCGCGCAGCGGTGGACGACAGCCAATCAGGAGGCACTAGTTCCGGTCGCAATGCATGCTGGTGTTTCGCGCGCGCGCGCCTTTTCGCGTCGTCTGCAATCGCGTTGGTGTTGCCGTGTCTGCATGTCTCTGCACCGATTGAGTAGTTCCTAGTATGATCTCTCAGGAATCGCGTTGTATTTGTACATCCCATATCCGCTGATCTGCGAGGAAACAGACAAGCAGTGCAAGCTCTCTACAACAACCTTCAACAGAAATCTTTTGATCTCAGAGGCCACATGCTGTCGTCATGCCTATCTCCCGACTTCCCCGATAGATGGCGCTGGCATCGGATATTTCTTTCGCTAGGCTTAGACGCGTTCGAAACGAGAAGCGATCTCGAAAACTACTCAAGGTTATCCATAATACTCTGTCGTCGAAGCGGCCTGAGACTAAGCGAAAGCCGTTTACGCAGTCATTTGCTTCCAACTAAGTGAATTCTACAAGGACAACGCCAAATTCAGTTCGAAGCGGGCGGCCGGGACCGCCGCCAACACGGCGGCCAACGCGCGGCGGCGTTCGCCGCATGTATTGCAACACAGCAAACATCCTGCGTCGTGTCGCCGCGTCGTTACTTGACGCGTGAAGTTCGTCGAGAAAGTTCGCTCCATGTATCCCGGGCTTTAGTGTCATAATGCAGTACTTCTCTTTTCTGCTCGTAGGCGGCGGCACCGCCCCGAGCAAGAGCGCGGGTACACGGAGGAGTGTTAGATATATAAGGCGCGTCTGTGTAGCTCTCTGCAAATGCGTTTGTGGCGCAATGGGTTAAACGCTCGGCGATCTATCGTCGCGGACCGAGAGGTCGTGGGTTCGATTCCTAAATTTTGCATGTTTGTGGAACTTTTTCTTCTGGTTTCTTTCTTTGTATTATGTTCTATGACGTATTTCCGTGACGGAAATACGTCAGTGAAGTCTTGGTGGACCCCGGAATAAAACACTTTCGTGTTAAAATACCTTGCAATCTTCCCTCATTTGTCACGACAACAACTTAGAGCTAACATGGATGTGTGTGCATAACTCACCCCTGAAGTTTATCTTCGGAATCTGCTACAGACCACCACCTTTTTGCCAACCACCTTTTTGCGATAAACTCCGTGACGTGTTGATCAACACAATAGAGACATTCCCCGACTCCCCTATTTTTCTCTTAGGGGATTTTATTTATCCACACATTATTTGGCCTTTTCTAACCGTGTTCCACAGATCCTTATCCAGCGAATCTAAAGCGTTTCTTGACTTAGTATTAGACTTCAACCTTCACCAGGTTATTATGTGTCCCACTAGAGGCGACAACACGCTCGATTTCTCACTCACAACTTGCCCTGATGACATACCTAGTATCATGAATTTACCAGGACCACGTTATCACAGTTTTCTACACATAATGCCTGATGGTCACTCTGCTTGATGGTCAAATAAGCCCGGAGAGTATAGCTAAATTAATTAGACAGCCTTAAAATAGCATCATCAGCAGGCTGCGACATTAACAGTGAGATCCTGAAAATGTCATTACAATATCTAGCAAAATAATGTGCCTTATATTTAACCAGTCCCTGCAAAACTCGGTCCTTCCCAACGATTGGGAAGTAGGTAAAATTGCGCCGATTTTTAAAACCGGAAACAAAGAATTTGCCACCAATTACAGACCAATTTCTCTGACAAGTATCCCATACAAACTGCTTGCACACGTCATTGCTTCCAAGCTAATGGCACATCACGAATCGATTAACTTCTTCTACCCGCTACAACATGGTTTTCGCAAGCAACGACCCTGCGAAACTCAACTGTCAGTCAGTCAGTCAGTCATTGTGTATTTTTCACCAAACAAAAACATCGGTGAAAAGGGGCGACGGCGAAAAAGCTGCGGATACTGCAGCTTAACTAAGCACCGTCCACCCTGTAGGAGCAATGACATGGTTAATATACACGCAAAAAGCAAAGAATTATACAAACAAAATGTGAATAATTAAAGTAACAGGATAAACACACAATCGAAAAGAAATAATTATTATACACTAGTACCAAAAATAATAATAGTACATATAGCATCATATTCGCACATAATAAAGCAAGAGAAGAGTAGTTATGCTTAGTGAAAACATAATGACATAAAGCAGTACAATTTAAGGAATGCGCAGTTACAAAAACAAACTAATTACATTGGTGGGGTTTAGTGTTTTGATTTCGATGTCTTGCTGCTCATATGCGTTAAGAGTTCTTGGTAATGTGTGGCTAAGCCTTTGCGTTCCGTAAATAGTGCGCTGAGAATGGAGTTTTCCAGCGGGAGTTTTCCAGTTTTCCAATTTATACCGATGGAAGTAAATATTTTGAGTATATACAAGATTTGCAAGTGTGAGAAATGTGTCAAGCTTCCCGCGATTTGCACTAATGTAGGATTGTAGCAGCCTGCATTTGTATATATCGTTCACCATAACAATTTTATGCTTAACAAAAAGATGTCTGGTGTGTTAAAGGTAAGGTATGTTCTCTATTGCCATAATAGCTCTTTTCTGAAGCATCTTTCTGTAGATCTTTTGTAGATGCAAGCGTCTTTTTGTAGATGCAAGCGTCTTTTTGTAGATGCAACTAGTTATGGATCGGGCAACCGCTACGCTATTGCCGTGTTCGATGAGAATAGTAAATTATTAAGCGCGGCGTCACTAAGAACGAGCTCAATTCATGCCGCCGAAGAAGCAAGCATAGCGCTTGCGATTACAATGATGAGAAGCTCCACGATTTTCTCCGATTCCCGTACAGCTATTAGGAGCTACTCCGCCGGCTTCGTCTCAATGGAAGCACACAAGTTACTTATGCACAGTATTAACACTCATCTAATACCAGCAACCGGATAGCTCACACTTATTCTGGTTTCCGGCTCATCAGGGCCACTCGGCCAGCCCCAATGGCTGCAATCCTAACGAGCAAGCTCACTCTGCTGTGCGAGATCTCACATTCCGCGCATCAGATCGGGAACTGCTTTAGGATGACTGTGGCTCCTACAAAGACACACTTAGCACTTTTCACGAAATCACCTCACACTATAGGGACTGCAGGAGGTCTTTTCCTCCCCCCCATCAGAAGCTGAACAGAGCTCAGGCAGTCACATTAAGAATGCTTCAAACTAAATCTTATCCTACACTTTTTGTGCTTAACAAAATTGACCACGAGTTTCCCGCGGAATGTAAAAGTTGTGGACACACTCCGTGTCTATTTGATCATATGTTCTGGCTGTGCCCCAACCAAAGTGCTTCGGACCTCAACAGTGAGGAGGACTGGAGTCGACGCATATCCAGCGAAGTCCTCCAAGATCAACTCCTGGCCGTCCGGAGAGCTCACGACATCGGGAAAGCCTTTGGCCTACCGGTGCCTACGTGGGCGGAGCCACCGACTTAGCCTGGGGGCTTTTGCCCTCGGGCCCTAGTTACTCTGGACCAAAATAAAGTTCTTGCCAGTGCCATGCCAAGCGTCTTAATTGATTTGGTTACTGCAATTTTGTATGGGCCTAGGGTAATATGGTTAGGATGTGCCAAGGGCTCGAAAAAGGACACATTTTGTTTTTGTTTCATTCAGCGTTAAATTTTTATTGCGATAGCAATTATATGGACACTTTCACCGGATTTCTGCCGTCGGCGTCGCCGTCGCCGTGAGGTTCCGTATAGATAAAATCTTCGCCGCGCGCCGTATGCCCGAGCGGAAGCGTGCGGGGACGCACGCTGTCACGGAGAGCGAACGCACTCAATCTTCCACGCGCAAGCAAGGAAGCGGGAAGCGAGCGCCGGCGGGAGCGGGGGGGGGGGGGGGGGGCATTTCTACTCTGCCAACAACCGCGCTCGTCGCTCGCTCGCACCGTCTCTTATCTCCACACGGCTCTGACCGTTATGCGCCGTCCATTCGCCGCTCAGTTTCCGTTGACGCGATAGACCGCACGTACCTTCGCCCGCTCCGACGTATATGCGCTTACTGCCAGCGTTTTGACAGTCGTTGTCTGCAGTCATTCAGTGTGATCTATTCATGTTTGTTTGTGCGCGCTCACACCACGCTTGTTCATTCAGTTAGTAATAGTCGGGCCACATTTTCCAACGCACGCTACACATGTAATGCTGCCCGGGTCGGCAGTGCAGCGCTACAGGTGTGTCCCTTCGCACGCGCTGCCCACGGGAAGCGCTTCTCATCAACACCACCGTTTCACACGCGCCTTCTCGTGGTCATCGAGTCTCTCTTCATGTCGGTCTACTTACGCCGCAGCACACCTGCTTACTTAATCAGCTCATGTTTACTACAATTCATATTGCTACCAAAGCCGCTCACCTTACTTCGTATGACATTGCTGTGTTGCTATCGCATTCATTGCTTCGCCGTTAGGGCGAAACTGTGACATTTATTTTAGTACACCAATCGCGAAGCTTATAACAGGTGTTTGCTGCTAGCGCCTCCAGAGTACCTAACTTGTTTCCAGTAAAAAATAGTGTGCAATCATCAGCATAAATTATAAATTTACAATCTTCATCAATGCTGACTATGTCATTGATGCAATATAAAATTAATACAGGCCCTAGAATGCTGCCTTGTGGCACCCCGGTTTTAATTGGTTGTGTGCGTGATTTAAAGCCATTTATTTCAGCGTACTGAGACCGCGCACTCAAATACGACTGAATAAGTTTCAGTGAGATTCCTCTAAATCCATAGCATTTTAATTTATTTAATAACAGTTCATGACTTACGCGATCAAAGGCCTTACTGAAGTCCAAATATAATGCAAGTGTCAAAAGCCTCTTTTCGATATTGTATAATATGATTTCTTTCTGTGCTAATAGAGCACTTTCAGTTGAACGTTCATTCTGAAACCATATTGACACTCGGTAATAAGATTGTACTTTCTCAAGAAGATATCAATTCTATCATTTATTATTCTTTCAAGGCACTTCGAGAAAATGGGGAGTATAGATATTGGCCTATAATTGCTTAAATTGTATAGTGTTGTACATTGAAATTGTTTTGTATATTGCGGTAAATGTTGCTCGTTGCATGAGAGTAGGAAAAGTACCTGTTGATAACACCAAGTTCTAGATATGCGTTAGTACTTCTGCTATGACGTCTAATACATACTTTATTGGTCGCATTTCTATGCCATCAGGATCACAGCTGCGACTATTTTTTATTCTACTGAATAGTGCAATTACTTCAGAACTGGAAGTTGGTTTAAGAAAAAGCGTGCTTGGTATCAGATTTATGCCGGTTGTTGTTTCTGCGCTGTGGCTGGTATTTCCTATTTTCACGAAGAAATCATTAAATTCATGTTCTGCAAGCTTAATCCCCTTTAACGTTTTTCCGTCTATTTCCAGATTTTCGATTTTAGTGGGAGTGGCTCCTTTATTCAGTATTTCATTCAGTTTTTTCCACATAGTATTACGTCGCTCTGGACGTTGTGGATCAAAGATGTAGTAGTTAGTCTCTTTTTGCCGTTTCTTTTTCTTTATTCAACTTATTTCTAACACTCTTGTATTCAGCCCATAAGTCCGCATTACGTGTTTTAACGAACTGCTGGTAAAGTTTTTTTTTTATGGTTTATCTGTCGCTTGAGGTAGTTTTTTATTCGTGGCTTCCGCGATTTCCTTGGTCTGTGAGAAAAGTCTTAAGAGGAAACGATTCAAAGTAAAGTTCTTTAAACGTTGTTATAAAGTTATTGTACGAGTTGTTTGCATCTCCATCAGCCAAAATATCATTCCAATCATATTGCTTGATACGGTGCCTAAAGTGCTCCAATGTCGCAGGTGTCACTGAGCGGTACGTGAATTCCTCTGGTTTCACGTACGCCGGGGTGGTGTGTCTTTTTAGGAAAATAAATATAGGCAAGTGATCGCTTATGTCGCAACGTAGCACCCCTGAAATTGTTTCTTCTGTTATATAATTGGTAACAAACATGTCCAGTAATGACACTGTTGATTCAATAACTCGTGTTGGCATAGTAATGACATTTTTGAATGAGTTGCACTCAATCACTGAGAAAAATTCATTACTTGTGACTATGTTCTTCAAGACATCTATATTAAAATCCCCACCGACAGTAAGCATATAATTCATAGCATTTGCATGGGACAAAATACGATCAATAAATGTTAAGAAATCAGCCATAGAACCGCTAGGAGGGTGATACAGAGCAGCGAATACATTTGTACCCTTCTTGATACATAAGGCTTCATAGTTCTTTGTGATAAGGCTATATTCTTCAATTATTTCTCAAAACTCAAGTGTTGTTAAAATGGCAACGCCCCCCCCCCCCCCCCCCTGTACTCTCCGTGCGCTTTAAAAAGAAATGTTTGAAACCTGGCAGCATGGAATGTTCTGACTCACTAGTATACCACGTTTCTGTGAACATGCCACATGATTCCAACAGCAAAGTGACATCATCTTTTTTTTGGTTGAAGTGGCCGTGCGTTTAAGTGCATCATTTTGAACAACTTAATGCCGTTTTTTCTCGATTTCACAACGTGCTGAATGTCCTCAAGGGCGATATAACTATCCGACATCACGTTGCGAATAGACATCATCGTATGCTTCTAAAACTACATTTGTTAACCGATGCTTATCTTTTCGACATCACTTTCGCGACAGGTAGCAATGATTGGTGACGTCTCCATGCGACGGGGCAAAGATGTTCCCATTCCTTGTCCAAACGAACTTCCAACCGTTTTCGCGCTTTCGGGAAATTGCCATCCCCAGGATTGTTTTCATTGCCGGGCACAAGTGCTCATTTATATAGATTGGAGCGTCGTTCTGCAATCCGATGGTAGCGTTCGTTATCTTATTTTTTAGAGCGACGTTGAGAACCTTGTCACGTTTTTCGCGACGTTGAAACTGGACAATGATGTTCGGTTTATCTTCATCTTTTGTCTGCACCCTGTGGCACACATCGACGTCACAGGCTGATATGGGTTCTCCGATAGCTTCGCCAACTTTCGTCAGGAGCTGTGCAAGGTTCTCATTGTCTGCCTTTACTATTCCCTTGATTTCAATGTTTCGATTTCGCGAGTATTGCTCCGATTTTAGCATGTTTATTTGACAGTTAGCAAGATCTTTTTCGAGAGCTTGAATCCTGAGCTTGAGAGCATCATTTTCCTTCTTAATACCTTTGTTCTAGTTCAGAACAAAGTCAAGTCGACGGCTCGCATCTTCGTGACTTGTGCTATCATAATTCAAGCTAGATTTTATTTCCTCAAATTCTGCACGCATTTTTCGCTCGTCTGTGCGCATGCTTCGTTCGACCGCATCTTTCGTGCTTTCCACTCGGCTCTCATTTCTTCTTTAAAATCTTGCAACAGCTTGCGAACTTATTTGACATGATAGGTACAACAAAAACACAGATGAAAAAAATACAGGAAAAAAATGGGCACAGGGCAGCAGTGACAGCGCTAAATTTTATACTAGCTATGCCAGATCAATGCAAGAACATGTGCATCAACCTGGAAAATGCAGTGCATGCTTGTAAAAACGTGCGTACACCACTGTCACTGCTGCCAAAATGCCGATCCGTGAGGCGGCGCCGGATATATGAGGACCAGACGCCGTGGCCAGTTGAAGCCTCGTCCGCCAGTCGTCGCTCGTGGTCAGTCGTCGTGCTTAAAGCCCCTATAGTCGTGCTCTTTCGCATGCGTCAATAAGATAACGGTTTCCGCAGCCGTTCAGCAGTCCTCGGTAGGTCTCGATATCCCTCGGTGCCACGCTCTGGAAAATGCAGTGGATGCTTGTAAAAACGTGCGTACACCGCTGTCACTGCTGCCAAAATGGAAGAATTCACACATGATTTGCTACATTATATGGAGTTAAATAACTGAAGAATTATAGACAGATTAGCTTGCTTTCAGTATTGTATAAAATATTCACCAAGATAATTTCCAATATAATCAGGGCAACACTCGACTTCAGTCAACTAAGAGAACAGGCTGGCTTCAGGAAGGGATATTCTACGATATATCATATCCATGTCATCAATCAAACAAACAAGAAATATGCGGAGTACGACCAACGTCTCTATATGGCTTTCATAGATTATGAAAAGGCATTTGATGCAGTAGAGATACCAGCAGTCATAGAGGCATTGCGTAATCAAGGAGTACAGAAGGAATACGTGAATATCTTGGCAAATATCTACAAGAATTCCACAGGTACCTTGGTTCTCCACAAGGAAAAGTAGAAAGTCACCAGATTGTGTCACCTTGCCTGACCAAGGGGTCAGGCAAGGTGACACAATCTCTCCAATGCTATTGAGTGTATGCTTAGAAGTTTTCAAGCTCTTAGTCTGGGACGGCTCAAGAGTGAGGATCAACGGCGATTATCTCAGCAACCTTCGGTTTGCAGAGGACACTGTCCTATTCAGCAACAATTGGGACGAAAACAACAAATGATTGAGGACCTTAACTGAGAAAGTGTAAGAGTGGGGTTGAGGACTAAAATGCAGAACGCAAAGCTAATGTTCAATAGCCTGGCAAGGCAACAAGAATTCAGGATCGCCTAGTCAGCCTCTAGAGTCTGTAAAGGAGTACGTTTATCTAGGTCAATTACTCACAGGAGACCCTCATCATGAGAAGGAAATTTACAGAAGAATAAAATTGGCTTGGAGTGCTTGCGGCAGGCATTACCAAATCCTGACGGGGAGCTTACCACTGCCATTGATAAGAAAAGTGTACAATCATTGCATTCAATAGCTCATGCCCTCAAACTTGACAAAATGCAAATTAATATCGTTCTAGCGCAAACGCTTGCGATAAACCATACATACCACATCAATTCATCCCCTATGAGCTCTGCCGAAACTTATAAGTACCTGGGAGTGCACTTACAGCCATCACTATCATGGGTATCGCATATCGAAACCATCCGTTCTGAGGCATCATGCCTACGTCGCAATCTTAAATCCTCATCCGCTGACGCCGAGAAACTGGCATACTTAACATACGTGCGACCAAAGCTCGAATATGTGTCATCCATATGGCATCCATCGCAATCATAACCACTGAAATAGAAGCAGTACAGAACCGTGCAGCACGTTTTGCAGCACCTTCATATTCTCCACACAAAGTATACCTGGTATAAAACAGACCCTCTCCTTTCCAGCATTAGAATGACTTCGTGTAACCGATCGTCTTTGCCTGCTTCATTCCATCTTTTATCAGTCGCATACAAGGCACTCACTGCTAAACCCGCCACTCACATCATTCTCGCGAATAACTCACACACGTCCCATCGCAAGCGTAAGCGGCCGAACATCGGCAATGAATAGCTCCTTCTTCACACACACAATACCCTTGTGGAACACGCTCCCTGACAGCATAGCTTCATGCTCAGATCGACTGAAATTTCGCGAACAATTAACCCGCCACGTCCTCTCAGACGAAACACACCCACCATAGCGTGTTGATAACTTGCCTTCGTAATACCTTATGCTTTTATTTGCTTTATCTCATTTATTTATTTTGATAATTTTGTTTCCACTTCTTTTTTATTGTATGGAACTTGAAACTCGATGTACACTACCCTTATGCCTGCAAATTTTGTTGTGAATTGCTTGTTATTGCATTGTATTTGAAAACTCGATTACACGCCTCCCCATATTGTAGCACTCTTCAATAAAGCGCACTAAACAAACTGGTTTATTGTGGGCGAGCTTGTGCCCGGAAACTTAAGACTAAAACACACTCACACAATTGGCAAGCAGAGTTAACAGCGTCCCGTTCCACAGTCAGCCATCCGAAGATTGAGCACACGCGCTGTCTCGCCATGCGCGAGGTGTTGCTGGCGCTCTTCTAACGGTGGTGCAATGAGACGCCTGGAAGGATACTTCGCGTGGAGAGATCTCTGCGGCAATTATGTTATGCCTTCGGGCCGTTAAGGTGCAATAAATGAAATGTTTCACTTGCAATAAAATGCAACCGTATAAATGCAAGAATTTACAATAATTACGCATGTGAAGAAAATAAATTATGCAAATCCAACGCATTTGTTATTATATATTTGAAGCGAAGCTTTAGTAAACCGTTTAAATAAATGGTCTTCAACGGAAGGCGATGCGTACAATTTTTAAAACGAAGCTATCTTTGCGAACCCCCCTGCGCCTCTCTTGCCGACGGTTGCTGCGGCCTGCTGCTGATGCGGCTCGTACGTTCTCGCCGTATAGCTCACAATTATTCATAACCGTTTTTTGCGCAAGTAATGTCCACCTCTTCGAGTAGACTAGTTCATGAACTAGAATTGGGCTATCTACCACAGGCAACCTTTTGACTTTTTTGAAAGTGTTCGCTGAAACACCCGGTATATCGAATGGCAAAATCAATGTACAGTAAAGAATTTGTGAAATCAGCCGCTTCGCGAGAGCAGTCCCTTTCATTTAGTAGAACACCGTGGTTCTAAGCCAGTAAAAAATCATTCACATCTCCAAACATAGCTTGCTTTAGTAAACAAAGGCTCTCCCAAATGCATACCCAGATAGGGAAAAATTCAAATTATTAGGCTCCTAGGCCATGTTGACAAGCTAACGGACACTGTATTACCACAAGCAGCATTTTAACGCAGTCAATAATTAATCCCAATATGAAAACCTTACACAGAACAGAACAAATTAGCTAAATCATTCTAATTCGATAGCCAACACTCAGGTGCAAGAAGAGTGCGGAGAACCTGCTCCGGCAATGCAAAGTGAAAAGTAACGGGTAATACAAAAATATCATACCTTCCTCATAAGGGCGAAGCAATATGCTATAGCAACAAGTCAGAATAATGCACGAAGTGTAAGACTCGTAGCTGTAGCGGCAGTATGAATTGAAGTAAACTTAAGCTGATTACGATGATATAAACTAATTTTCGAGACGGTGTTCCCGAGCGTTTGAGCTGTGGATCACTCTAGGTGGGAAGGTCCCTCATTCCAGGAATCCTCTGGCCGCGATAGCATCCCGGGCTCTGGCGACAAGACGTCGTTGTTCGTCCAGGGCCGGGGTGGAGATCTTGGCCTCCCACGTCTCGGCGAGGAGGTTCATGTCTTCGGACGTTGTATGTTTGGTAACGGCGTGTTCGGGGCGCCACGGGCACTGTAGTAGCAAATGAGCAAGAGTGTCTGGCACAGCGCAGATCGGGCAGTTGTGTGTGTGTAGTGTCGGGTGGATGCGATGCATGAGGATCCCATGGGTGTACGTATTGCTCTGCAGTCTTCGGAATGGGGTGCTTTCCTCTTTCGTCAGTTTTGCATGAGGTGGCGGGTACACCCTGCGTCCCAGTCGGTAGTGTTGGAGGATGGCGTTATACGTGGGGGGTATCGTCTCCGTTTCGCTGCGTCAGCAGGCGGTCGGGGGTCTCGCGAGGCGGCGAGAGAGGCCCGGTTGACGTGGTCGCGGGCCGCAGCGTGTGCCGCTTCGTTTGCCTCGAGCCCTCGTGCCCTGGTACCCACGTGACGCAGGTGTTCGGCCTCTCGTGTAATTGCGTACTGCGGATTGGGAGTCCGTGAAGACTGCGACCGCGTTCGTGCTCGTGGTGGTGGCGAGGGCGATCGCCGCTTCTTCCGCTGTCTCCGAGTTCCGCACCCTGACTGTGGCGGATGTCAGTTCTTTGCCTCTCGAGTCAACCACACTCAGGGCGTAAGCGGTTTTTCCCGGGTATTTGGACGCATCTACGTAGCGAGCATCTGGATCGTGCTTGTGGCGTCTTCGGATGGCGTCGACTCGAGCGAGCCGGCGTCCCCGATGATGCTCGGGATGCATGTTGCGCGGTAGTTTGTCGATGCTCAGGGATTCTCTTAAGCATGGCGATATCTTGACCTTGCGGTCCGCGTCGGAGATGTAGCGTTCTCCGTAGCCGAGGCGCGCAAGGACCGATCTGCCGGTCGGCGTGAGCTTCAGCCTCTCGAGTTGGTTGGTTTTCTGGGCTTCCACCAGCTCTTGCCAGGTGTTATGAGCACCCATTTTGAGAAGTCGGGTGGTAGATGCCACAGGTGGTAGACCCATGGCGAGCTTCGTAGCTTTGCGGATGATGACATTGAGGTTGTCGACTTCGCAATTCTTGAGAGCCAGGTACGGGGTTGCGTACGTTATTCTGCTGGTCAGTAGAGCTTGAACCACTCTCAGGGTGTCTTGCTCCTTGAGACCACTGCGTCGATTGGCTACTTTCCTTACGAGGTGTGTGAGTTGGGAGATTGTGCGTTGGAGCCGTGGGAGCGTGGCGACTCCTGATCCATCTCGGTGCAGGTGCAAGCCGAGTACTCGAAGCGAGGCGACCTTCGGTATTTGGATCCCGTTGAGCGTGACGCATGGGTCTGGAGCTTCGCAGGTGGGAGGTCTACCCCTCGTGCGTGCCTTGAGTACGAGTAGCTCCGATTTCTCAGGTGCGCAGTGGAGGCCGCAGCTATCAAGGTAGTGCTCGATAACACTTGAAGGCAACGTTCTTGCTCTCCGGTGCTCGTTCCTCTCGTCCAGAGCGTGATGTCCGCGTAGAAGGCGTGACGCAGGCCTGGGATGTTTTCGAGAAGCCGGGGGAGCTTGAGGAGTGCCACGTTGAATAGGAGGGGCGACACGACGGAGCCTTGCGGCGTTCCCCTGTTCGGCAGCTTGAATTCCTTACTGCGTAAGTTGGATATCCCCACCGTGGCCGTCCGGCCGGTGAGGAAGTTACGGACATAGCCATAGGTCTTTGAACCGCAGGCGGTCTCCTCGAGGTTTTGTAGTATCGCTTAGTGGCTGACATTGTCAAATGCGCCCTTCACGTCGATGGCAAGGACGCATGACTTGTTATTCTTGCTGAGGTGGTCAATGAGGTCATCCTTTAGGAGAAGAAAGACGTCTTGCGTAGAAAGAAGCTGGCGGAAGCCGAACATGGTGTCTGGATAGTGCCTATTGTCTTCGAGGTGCGATGTGAGCCGGTCGTGGACCATATGCTCAAACAGCTTACCAACGCACGAAGTGAGAGAGATTGGTCTCAGGTTCTCGAGAGCTGTGGGCTTGTTGGGCTTTGGTATCACGAGCACTTCCGAATGCTTCCACGCGGCCGGCAGCTCTCCTTTGTCCCAGCACTCGTTGTAATACCGGAGGAGAGCCGTCAAGGCCTGTTGGGGCAGCTGTCGTAGGTGCTTGTTCACTATCCTGTCCTTGCCTGGGCTCGTGTTTCTCGTGAGCTTGGAGATGGCTGCTTGGAGCTCTGCTGGTGTGAAGGGCTGGTCCAAGTCAGCGTTGGGTCTGCCTTCATATTCTTTGAGTGGCGGGGTTGTCGCTGGTTCGGAGGGACCGCGGAGCTTGTTGCATAGTTCGCGGAGTAGGTCTTCCTCCAAGCTGTCGTAGTTGTATGCTAATCGACGGATGTGTTGCCGTTGCTGCGTCTTGGTGGGACCTTCGTAGAGGAGAGCACGCAGCAGGTGCCACGTTTTCTTGGTACTGAGCGTGCCCTGAAGCTTATCGTAGAAGGCGCGCCAGTTGTGTCTCGGTAGCTGTTCAGCATATTCCTGCGACTGTTCTGTCAATAGGGCGATTCTTTTCCTGAGTTGCGTGTTGAGTTTCTGCCTCTTCCATCTCTTGAGTAGGGCCCTTCTGGCCTCCCAGAGGTGGAGTAGGTGAGTGTCTATGGCGGGGTGATCGTCATCAAGTTGGATGGTTTTTGTGAACCATTCGGCGGTATCCAGGATCTGTTTGAGCCAGGCGTCGATGTCCGATATGGTAGTTTGGTCGTCGAACTCGGTTCTGAAGGCATTCCATTCCGTTATTCTTGCCGTGCCAGTCCTGGCCGGTCGACGTGCGTGCTCGATGTCGAGTTGAACGATGTGGTGGTCACTACCAAGAGTGTCTGGGAGACAGGTCCAGATCGCGTTCTTCACATCCCGCGTAAAGGTAAGGTCGGGGTTGGTGTCTCTTGAGACGCTGTTTCCGACTCTCGTAGGCTGGAGCGAATCGTTCCACAACGTGAGGCCGTGTTGCTGAGCGGTGTCGTGGACTCTCGCGCCTTTCTTCGTAATGGTGGCATAGCCCCAGGCCATGTGCGGGGTGTTAAAGTCCCCTACGACTACGAGCCGGTGTCCTCTTGTGCGTTTTCGGAGTTCGCGGATGAAGTGATCGTAGTCCGCGAGCTGGTCTCGCGGTGGGCTGCATACGTTAGCCACGTAGAGGCTTTGGTGCGACTTGCGGTCGGGTATGATTTCCACTATAGTGTTCTCAATCGTGGTGTCTTCTATCCTGTGTTCTTGGGCCGTAATTGTCTTCTTGAGAAGTACGGCGGTTCTTGTGGTTAGGGTGAGGGTGTTGTATCCTGGAAGCCTAACTTTTTTGGTGTTGGTCTCTTGGAGGGCGATGATGTCTGGTTGATTTGTCTTTAGATATTCTTGTAGATTTGCTAAGCGGGGTCTGTAGGATCTACAGTCCCAGTGCCAGATGCGGGAAGTCGATTGCGAAATGGGAGTTTTGCCGTTAGAGTTTGCCAAACACAGGCGCCCCAGGTGCGTTAACGTGCTCCCGTTCAAGAGAGTTCGAACGGGAAGGCGTCTTGCTGTGTGGCCGTCGTTTCTTCCTTCCGTGCCCTTCCTCAAGTTCCGCGTGGCTCATGTAGTTGTTCTTGACATGGGCTATGAAGTTAGTGAGCTGGGATTTCATCTCATTGATTTGAGCTGTATGTGTGTCCATGGTGTGGCTGAGTGTCGTGAACTTGTTGCCGATTTGGGTATGGATTGGCTGCAATTTCGCTTGTAAGATTGCTTCGAGCTTGGACTCAACTATCACTGTGAGCTTCGATTCAATTAGAGCCTCGAGTTTCGTTTCGATGACGTGTACAATCTTCTCCTCCACGACAGCTTCAACTTCTTGTTTCGTGAGGTTCTTGGCTTGTTCAGTTAGTTGCTGTTCTTGGCATAATTGAGTGAGCTTCTCGATGTTGTCATTCTGCTTGTGTATAATTTCTTCTCGTTCTTGGCATAGTTGTGTGAGCTTGTCGATGACGGCGCCTTGGCTTTGGATCTGGTCGCGAAGGCTTTGCAGCGCCTTCTGCTGATTTCGAACAATGTTCTCCAGAGCCCTGAGCGCCGCGGTGTCTGCAGTCGAGAAATCTGAAGTGCTCGTGTTGTGAGAGTAACCCCGTGCTGCAGCAGCATAGTTGACTCGTTGAACGGAACGCGTTCGGGATCTCGTGCCAGACTTGGACCTCGATGGTACGACAGACCTAGACCTAGACCTAGACTTGCTTCGGCCGGCATGGCGTCGCGGTGCACTGCCCGAGCTTGTGGACGGGTTCTCTAGCTTGGGAAATTCGTCATCGCTGCTTAAATTCCAATGGCTGTCTCGGACTTTTGCCTTGTTAAGTTGTTTTTGTCTGACTTGGTAAGGTGGTGGGTTGGGTCTTAGCTTCTTCTTGCACTCCTTTCCAGCGGTCTCGTGTGCTTCTTCGCATATTTTGCACTTGGGTAGGCATTCGTGATCCTCGAGTACTGCGTCTTGTCCGCACTTGCAGCAGAAGTGTTTTCTGGGACAGGGGCAGATGTCTTGTCTATGTCCAATGGCACCACACGTCCGGCAGTACTGCACGGACTTTCGATAGGGCTTACAGCGATAGTCCCCACTTTGGTAGGTGATGTAGTACGGGACGTGTGGCCCGTCGAAAGTGATGACGGCCGTGGAAGATCGACCGAGCATGCGTGCACCGAGAACTGTCTATCTCGAATCGACTCTGAGGCCAGCTACGATTTCGGCACTACTGGTACCTCGAAGGAGACCGTAGATGACGCCTCTGCTTACGTCGTCGGGATGTCTCACGTGGGGGTTCACTTTGAAGAAGGTGCCGCCTAACGGGATGGTCGTTATGCTTTTGAGCTTGGTTGCACGTTCAGTGTCAGCGGTACTCGCAATGATGACGTTTTCTACCCTCTGCGTCTGAACTCGAACGTTATCGTGGAAATCCTGTTGCGTGAGGCCGCTGGATCTTCCGATGGCGTGGGTAACTGCGGTTAGGTTCCATTTCGATAAGTCGAGTCCCACTTGTGGCCTGTAGACAATCTTGAAGTCGTCGGTTGGGAAACGTGGCATCTTTTGGTTGCGTTGTTTTGACGGTTGTGGTGTGGGCTTAGGGTCTTGTTTCGGCATTTCGTTTTGTGCTTTTATGGGTTCCGATGCTTGTTTTCTCTTGCGTCCGACTTGCAGCCATTCAATGTGTTGGTTTTCGATTGTT